>NW_026555344.1:15521426-15559051 GCF_029017545.1 Prosopis cineraria
CCCGCACTACTATAGAAATGAGCTTTGGTGACTTTTGAAATTTTAATCTGGTGGCTTTTAACAAATGCTATAAAATTCAATGTTATAATAGGTATCTGATGGCATTTCATTAATTAATGAATCACCACAAGACTGATATGAGAAACATTTGTTTTCCAAGTGCCACCTCTGTGAGAATTTTTTTAAAAAATTAGAGAGATGGCATTTTTTCCTTGAACAAACACCCACCCTCTCAAATATTAAGATAATTTATAGTTAAATAGTATTTATTTATTAATTAAGTTTTAGTTTGTTTAAGGAAGAAATGCCACATCTGCAATTTGTTTTCAAAGCCACCTCTGTGAGAATTTAAAAAAAAATTAGAGAAATGGCATTCTTCCTTGAACAAATGCTACCCTCTCCATACATTAAGATAATTTATAGTTAAATAGTATTTATTATTAATAAGTTTTAGTTTGTTTCAAGGAAGAAACGCAACCTCTCTCATACTTAGATAAACAGGGGGTGGCGTTTCTACCTTGACCAACTAAAACTTAATTAATAAATAAATACTATTTGACTATAAGTTATCTTAATCGTTAATTAATTATCATATTAATATTCTATAACCAAATATGCATAAAAGATTAAAACTAATTAAACTAATAAATAAAATAAATATTTTAATATGGTTATTAGTAAGTAATGTAAATTATTGCTATTAATAATATATATATTATATTAAAATAATTAATAGACAAAATAATAAATATTTTAAAAAAAAATAAATAAATAAAAATAAATATTTATATAATTAACATCCAATATAAATTTTTTTAAATACTTGAGGAAGAGAGGCGTCATTTTATTATTCTACAACTGCCACCTCTCACATTAAAATAAATAAAATAATATATCTATTTAATTTCTAAAATATATATATTATTTAATAATAATTATTAAAAGGTAATAAATTACTTAAGGTGAAGAACTAATGCATATCAATTAATAATTTATAATTTTTAAGAGAGGTGGCTTTTCAAGTTTGTAGAAACACCACCTTTTTTTTTTCTAGTTATTAAATTTTTTTATGAATTAGAGAGGTGGCGTTTCTAAATAAAGAAAACACTACCTATATTGTTTAATTATTAATAAATTATACATACTGATTATTTATACTAATTATATAGTTATAATAAAATAATTATATAATATTACAAAACAAAATTATTATTTTTATAACAAAGTAGAGAGGTGGCATTTAAATACTAAAATATCACCTAATTGTTGATCAACATAATAAATGTGGCTTTTCATTTAAGAAATTCCACCTTTGTGAATTTATTGCAATATAAAAAAAATAATTTGCAAGCTGTGGTATTTAATAAAATAAACGTCACCTTTCTTCTTTGGATTTGAGATTAATAGCGTTTCATTTTTTATTACTTCTTTGGATTTGTAGTAGTGCTATATACATTGCAAACTGCTCGGTGGAGGATTTTCTTACCAAACTATCTACCTATAGGAACACTTTATCTAAATGGAGTGCTAAAATTTTTCCTAATACTCACAAGCTTATTAATAATTGAGGGTGCAACTAGCTAATTGCAAATAGGGCATAACTAATGTAGAGACCGTGAAAAGGGCTAACAAGCTTACTATAGAAATAGAATGTCTTCTTGATAGGTAGGAACTATAATGGAGAGAACAAGCAAGGGTGTCATGGTTACAAGCTGGTGATAAAAATTCAAAATTCTTTCATTTGACTACTATTATAAGGAGAGAACATAACAAAATCTTGAAGATTAAGGATGACCAGGGCCACTGTGTTAATGATGTTGGGGAGATTAGTAATTGCATCACTAGTTTCTATGACTACCTCTCAACTCTGGCCTTTTGATAATGCGCTCAGTTATCTCAATTGTCGAATTGATGAATTTCCAATGAATAGCTACTATTTCCTGTCACTAAAGAAGAGGTATGATGGCTACATTTAGTCTTGGCCCTTTAAAAGCACGCAATCCTAATGAGTTCTCAGGTAAATTTTATCAATCATCTTAGAGTGAAGTGGGAGATTGTATTTTTATCATGGTAAAGAATTTTTTTAAAGGGAAAGAATATGTTAATGAATTGAATGATACCAATATTACTTTGATTACTAAAGTAGATAAGCCCAAATATGTCTCTCAGTTTCGACCTATTGGCTTGTACAACTTCTCTTACAAAATTATTTCTAAAATTTTGGCCACACGAATGAAACATTTGCTTAGTAGATGTGTTTCTTCCAATCAAAGTGCATTTATTCCTAGTAGAGTGATACATGATAATATCATCTTCTCTCACAAAGTCTATCATTATTTAAGAAGGAAGTGCACTAGAAAGAAATATGAATTTGCTCTTAAGATAACATGAGTAAAGCTTATGATAGAGTTGAATAGGATTTTTTAAGGCATGTTCTCTTAAAGTTTGGTTTCTATTCTAGATGGGTTGATTTAACAATGAATTGTGTTGAATCAGTTGGCTTGAATTTATGTCTCTCAAGTAATAAAGTAGCCTCCATTGTGGCTGGAATGAGATTATGCCAAGGAGACCCTTTATCTCCATATTTGTTTATCCTAGTCTCAGAAGTGCTCTCCAATATGATATATAAGTAGTAAGAGGGTCATCATTTAAAAGGAATTAAAATGAGTTTACACTGTCTAAAGGTTACTCATAACTTTTTTTACAGATAATGCTCTTCTTTTTATGAATGATGAATTAGAGAACTATATAAAGGTAGCTAAGATCTTAACGGATTATTATACCGCATCGGGCCAGATTGCCAATCTTGAGAAATATGCTATTTTCTTTTCTGTAAATACTCCTCCTAATACTAAAGACTTGATCTATAATATTTTAAAAGTGGCAAACTCTACTGATCCAAGCAAATATTTTGGCATTCCTAGTGTATAGGGAAAAACTAAGTAACAAGCTTTGACATATGTTCAAGAGAAAATGTGTAAGAAGGTTTAGGGTTAGAGTAGGAAATTCTTATCTTAAGTTGGGAGGGAAGTAATGATCAAAGTTATCATCAATGCTATTCCTACTTTTCCAAAGCTATGTTTTAAATTCCCAGACAAAACTTGTAAATAATTTGATAGTCTTAATCTAATTTTTGGTGGGACAGAAGTTCAACAAATCATAAATTGTGTTGGATATCATGGCAAAATCTTAAGAAACCTAAGGAAGAAGGAGGGATAAGCTTCAAAGATTTTGTCAACTTTAATGATACATTTCTTACCAAAATAGCCTAGAGACTTGTGAATAATTATGACAATTTGTGGGTTAGAGTATTCTTCATTCTCATTTCTTAGAAGCTAAAAAAGGTGCTAAAGCTTCATGGTGCTGGACGACCATTCTAAAAGGTCAAAAATTTCTCAATGAAAATATTTATGGCATATAGTGTAACATTCTGGATTTCAATTCTGGGAATTTTCAGTGTTTAGGAGGGCATTTTGGTGAAATTAGGTGAATTACTAATTAATAAAATTTTTGGATCATTAGACAACCTTAAAAGAGGACTAAATCAGTGTTCAAGCGGGCTATAGCAAAGAGTAGTTCAAAACATGTGTGAGACTCTTTGTACCATGCACAGTGGATGCGCCATGCGCTCGTGCTTATGTAAATATGCACTTATTAGTTTTGTGAATTAGACCAAAATTAGAAGTGGGAGAAGATCAATGCGAGAAAGTAATAGATAATGACTTGGGGCTACTAGGGCTCAACTTTTGGAGCAATTTGGAAGCATATAGGACAATATTTGTCTTTGGGTTACACCTCTTCCTCTCCCTCTATGCGAATTCTTAATGCTTTTGGTTATGGTTAAGGCTTTAATTCAATTGTTCTTAGATTATAACCGAACTCATTGGCTTAGATAAGGCCTTGAAATGTTAAATCAAGCCACTAAACTTAAATTTATAGATTATATAGTGATTTAAAGTTTTTGGGTAGGGTTTGAACAAACTTTAAGTATAAATAAGGAGATTGAGAATAATGTGGATAGAGATTTTAGGGTTCTTAATGTGTTTAGGTGTTGAATAAAATTAATGGAGTGTGTTGGGAGAATTGACCGAGTTAAATTAAGGTTTTAGGTATGTGGGTACCTAAAATTATGTTATAAATGGGGTAATTAGTGTGTGGATTAATGATTAAGAGTTTAATCTTATAGATTAGCTATTGATCAAGCATTGTGGTGATAGTGGACACGTGTGGAGAAATTGTTTGACCACAATAACCCTTTTAATGGCAAAAGGTTTGAGGTAACCGAATTGTCTAAACTCTCTATTTATATGTTTGGATAATTATATGATTGCTTTTAAAACTAAGGCTCTTATTTTGCACTAATATAGTCTTAATATGAAATGATTGTGGTTTAGAAACCCAATGTGAAGTGGAATGGAAATTGTGTTTTGAATATTGTGGATTCAAAAAACTAAACCTTGTATTCAAGTATAATTATTTGTGAAATTCTATGGTTTTAATGAAAACTTGCTTATTATAGTTATATGTGGAAATGATTAAATCATGAAATTATATGCTATGGTTATGTGGAATCACTAAACATATGTTTGGCATGATCATTGTGAGAGGGTGGGAGTTCACCCTAATGTGTTATTGGAGACATTGTTTAAAAATTCATATGGTACACTGGCATTGTAAAGGCCTAGGTGCTCAGTATTATATTGTTTGGAACTCCTAGTACTACGTGATGTAGATTGGGCATCGACACCCTTAGTATTCATAGACAAGAGGAATTTGCAGTCCATAATAGGTAAAGGCACTCTTGACTGAGGCTGCCTCCTATTAATGGTGAGTTTAGGCCAATCCAGTCACATAAATTCAATCTTATTAAGTTGTTAGCCTATAAATTTAGTTAGAGGATATAAGATGGTGTGTAGATCATGCATATCATACTATAACCATATGAATGTTGGTGTATCTTGATAGATGTTTTAATGCCACTTCATATACGCACTATTTGTTCTCTAACACAAGTAGTCTAGTTAGGCTATTTGGTTACTGAGTCCTTAACTCACCCCGTGGTTATGTTTTATAGGTGAAGGCTCTGACAGGGGTAAGGGAAAGAAAGGTGCAACCGAACATTAAAAAGACTAGCGAGTAATTTTATAGTCCCTTTTCATTTATTTTGGTTTTGTAACAAGTTGCATATGCATATGCCAACTTAGGAAACATATGTCATTTTGAGAGCACTTGCATGAACTTTGTTGCAAACTATGGGTATCTCAGCCTGGGATGTTGTATTTATATTGTAATGGCTATGAGAGGTCGAGATACTAGTACAAGTGTTATTTTATGTTGATTCACATATTTTTTTAGCCATTGGAATGATTATGTATGTTTGGTACCCCTCATGAAAGTTATGCTAAATTAGGGGTTTTGGTGGGAAAAACTTATATGGGAGTTTGTTGTTATGGTTTGAATGCATAAATAGGTTGTTTAGGGCCTATTTGAGTTGGTTCAAGTGATTCCACGATTATTGGGACTTAGTATGTGAGTTTGGACACCTTGGTGGTGGCTTTAGAAAGAAAAAGAACCATTTTTGGTTTAGGTATCCAAATCTCATTTGGCTTAGTATTTGGGTATGTGATCAGTACTAATCACTAGGTGGCTCTAAGAGCTACGTGTGGACACTTGAATCATTCAAATTGGATGTTGGACGGTGATTTGGTGCACTCTAAAAGTAGGCCCAAACTGCTATCATGACAGTAGGTATGCGCCATGGCGTAAGATGGTCACGCTACAACACAATGGCCAGCGAGAGCCTTAGCTCTTTGTGCCATCTGCTATAGTGGACAGTAGTCACATCGCGGTGGATGAGGAAATTTTTCTAGAAAATTTTAGATTAAATTAATATAGCTTTAAGTGTTGTTAATGATTCCAATGCTTCCATTGTCTTGTTTAATTGGTTTTAAACTATAGTTTAAGCTTAAACGTCTTTAAAAAAAGGGGGTTTTCCTGGGATCTCAACCTCTTAATCTTTTTATAACCCTTGCATTATGATAACTCTTTTCTTGGGATTTAATTAATCCGAGTTATCATAACAGTGTTTTGTATTTGGTGTTCTATGTGTTTAGTAATGTCGGGGCTGAGATTACATATAGGGAATGGCTTATCTATGTGAATCTAGCAAGATGGGTGGATTCCTTCCTTAAGGAATTGCAAATTACATACTAAGGATCCAATGCTAAAGAAATATACTATTACAATGGCCAATCTTATAGAAAATGGACAATGGAATTTAAGAGGTGTTTCTTATCTTATTAGCAAAGAGGCAACTAATGCCATTCTTGCCATACCTCTTTCTTTGGTCAATATTCAAGACTGAGTATACTAGAGGCTTGCGAGTAATGGCATTTACAATGTGAAATTAGGCTATGCAACAGCAATAAGGGTGCAGAATGTTGAGTTAATGTAAAACTTCTACTTAAACACATAATCAACACATACTTAACCTTAAAGTAGAACTACTATAATAATTACAACAAATTTAATGAATAATAAAATATATCATTGCATAATAAGGATCAACCATAGCTATTTGAAAACTCACAAAGTTAAGTAAGAAAATCTTGTAAAGATGAAATCCTATAAATCATTTAATCTCAAAACCAATTTTAGAAGGTCATTTAATCATTATAAATTAAAGTAAAAAGTATTTGAGAAGCATGAAAAATATTTAAGGTTGAAAACATGTCAAAATAAGATCAAGAAGGTCATTTTTAATTTAACAGAGGTACTAAGCCGCGGCCAGAGCATATTAAGCCGTAGCCAAAGCTATGACAACATCTATCATGACAGCTACCAACTATGAATTTTTGATGCCCATAACTTTTGACTCAGATCTCTGATTAAGAAGATTCAAGCATCCACACATCAACAATTTCGTAATCTAGCCAATAGTTTTGGTCTCATGTCAATCCAATATCAAACAAAGAATTTAGACACTCGAGACCATAATTTCACATTTTACCTCTAAAACCATCAACCAAGTATCCAAATCTCACATTGTAAGCCATTAGCCTACACAAGGGCTTGAACCACACTTAATAAGTCCTAATACATTTGTCTAAATAGTCACAAGTGTCAAGCAACTCATAATATAAGAATTGACCACTCAACCACTATAAGGTACATAATAAGGGGGTGAAAATGAAATTCTTTGCATTCAAGTTAAATAATCATCCAAAACATATTTAACTCATCTAACTTGTCAAGATGTACTTGTTCAACTATCTTGGCACACTACCATAGTCAAATTAAGGGGTTGAACCCTACTATGATCAAGACAATCCAAAAATGCCTAAAATCAATGTTTAAGGTTGCAATTGCAAGTGGACTCCAAATAAATATAAGTCAATATAAAAGATCCTTAGTGGGCAAATATTATATTTAAGTTACACATAAAAGATAAAACTAGAGACATTACAATTCACTATTCAATCTCTAGCTTTAAAGGCCTTCCCTTTGCTCTTAGCTTAATCCTTGCCTGTAAACATTAAACTATGGGAGCAAGATAAACATATCAATAACTAAGTAATTTAATCAAGTATATTAAAGTATGGCATTTATAACAATTAAGCTTTTAATATCACATAAGACAAACCAACATTATTCACAGTGTATCATTATAGTGTATTTCATATTATCAAATGCAACCACCTTATACCACTCCTTATATCATCTAATCAATTCATGAGCTATTATCTTATATAGGTCTAGCCATGTGACTGGACTAGCCCTACTCTTCAATTATGAGGGTTACTTAACCAAAAGCTCTCACATTTGCTCTTGGACTATACATTTCTCCTACTCAAATTTCGAGGTGTTATAAGTGCCTAACCCACACGATCCAATCTAGGACTGATGATACCAAGCATTGTGTGGACCCATGCCGCACCCTTAGGTTGTTGGCAATACTAAGTACATATAGTAATGAATTATGCCAATCACTATGCTCAAACTCAATGGAGGCTACATTACGTGGATTTTCTACCATAATTCCTTTACTATAATAAGGTGAACTCCCACCCATTATGATCATATAAGTTCAATCAACATATGCAAATCTAAACTCATGCATATCATAGTAATTCATCATCCTTATAATTTTCAAAACTTGCATGTTTATCATAATTCACACCACATCGTAGTTCATAATAGCTTATCATATAATCAACTCATAGCCAATCCAAGCCCACAATTTATATTTCAAATATCACATAGCATCTATATAAATATAATCACCAAGTATTTCATCACAATGAGTCATGTTTCATATTTGGGTAATAGTTCAAAATCAACATATTCATCCGTATGCTTATTTTGCTCATTTCAAGCCATTCATAATAATACTTAAAGTGTAAATGTAGATACAATGATATACTATAATTAAATTCCTAGTTACCTCAACTCTTAATTTACCAATCAAGAGCACTCGTGAATATCAAACGGAGCCTCCAATAAGCTCAATAGCACTAACAACGGTCAATCTACAATCAAGCACATTGATAGTCATTAATAACTAATTATCCTTAATTGACTCTAATCAAAGCCTAAATTCAAAAATTTCATTGTGGTCATCTACTCACAACTAAATCCATTTTTAAGTTCCATTAGTTCACTTAGACTTCCATAAGTCTAATCAACAACACTAACAACTCAAAATCTCCTTAGCTTAACTAATTAGCTATACCTTACTTTGAAATCCTAAAACATCATTAGCACCATAACTCAAAAGTTAGACAATTAAATAAACGTCCATTAATCCCATTGAGGTCAGAATTTTAGGCAAAGTCATAACCTATTTTTGAATTCCCAATAAACTATTCAAAAACAGTGATGAAAATGCACTAAAGGAAAAGAGAAGAGGTTGTAGGTACTTACCTAAGTGATTAGAAGATCCAAATAAACTCAATTGGATGTTCACAACAAACCCTAGCGGAGCCCTCTTCATTCACCTTCAGACTCTCACTCAACTCTCTATTTTTTTAAGCTAAAATGTGAATTTGGAGGCTCAAAAATCAAGCTTTAGTTGTGGCTAATAAACCTTTGGCTGCAACCAAAGATCAAAATTCCAAATTCTGAACATTGTCCATCTAATTAGGCCTAAATGTGACCTAATACCACCTAGGGTCCAATTCTAAGCCCTAATTAGGGTCCGATAGACTCATTAACCATTCATACATTATCTTTTAATCCAAATTAATTCTCAATTGTCTAATTTATCTTTAATTACCTAATTAACCTTTAATTAAATTTTTCAGGATATTACACTTAACAACAAGAAGCTCATCCTCATTTATTTCTGAAAGTACTTGGAAGACACTATGGAAGGTGAAGATGGTACATCGCATCATCAATTTCATATGGCATTGTCTCTCCAATGCCCTTGCAAAAATGAACCCTTGGTGAGACGGCATCTCAGTCAATCTAATATGTGCCCTATATGTGATGGTGACATTGAAACCACCGAGCACTTATTTTTTAAATGTATGTGGAACCGTTGTGTTTGGTTTGGAAGTAATTTGCCTATGCACTGTACTACTTTTTGCAATACTAATTTTAGTCAGTGGTGGTCCTCTATATCCTCTCTAAATAATGGCATTACTGAATTTAATCTTGCTAAGTTTTGTTGGTTGCTGCAGTTGATGTGGAAAGCTAGAAATGATAAGATTTTTAACCTTGAACCAAATCCTAGAACTGTTATTGAGGGGGCTAGAAGTGCAGTTTTGGAATTTTAGGAGTCAAGGGTTAGTGTGCAGAACAATGTCCCTAAAGCTAATGGTGGTACAGGAGAGCCTAATTGGTCCGTCCCTCCCACTAGTTTTTTGAAAATAAATTGCGATGGTGCCTTTAAGCTAAATCAGAATTCTGCTACAATTGGTTTGGTCTGTAGGAATCATGCTAGTCTTTTTGTTCGGGCTTTTTCTGATAAGGTTAAGTATCTCTCAGCATTCATCAGTAAGGCATTAGCCTTAAGAAGGGCACTTTTGCTGGCTCAAGATCTAAGTTATGATAAGGTAGTTTTTGAAAGCAATTGCCTCCTACTTGTTAACAACATTACTAAAGGTCAAATTGATCTTGGTGATTGGATGAGTATAAGCATTGTGGAATATATCTTAGAACTTATGGCATTAACAGCTGGGTTCTCTCTTTCCTTTGTGTCCTGCAAAGGTCATAGTGCGGCTGATTGCATGGTTGCTTATGCTATTAAGGATGTGTGTCCAGTTAAATGGGCGGAAACACCATCACCTCCTTTGTCTCTCTTGCTTCCTGCTGTTGCAGATGCATTTCTTTGTTTCGTCATTTACTTATAGCTTTCTATTCAATGGCTTTTTGTTCGTTTCATTTGTAAGTTTGTTTTCTTTTTCTTTTTCTTTTTGCCTCCTGACTCGCAGAACTGTTGTTGGTGTTTCTTTTTTTATTTTCCCGAATAGAGCTTCCCATGGACCAAAAAAACAAATTAACTTGCTATCAAAAGAAAGATGCAATATATTTAAAAACAAAATAACATATTATTGCAATCAAATTAAAAGTGAGTTGATTCGCCCAGATTTTTTTTACACAGATTTCTAAAACGATTTATAAATGATCAATCTAAATTTATTTTCCAATATTTTTTTATTAGAGCTAACATCTTATCTTAATTTGCACAACTTTTTAAATTTTTCTATTCTTTTGCCAATTTTTTTTATTTTTCCATGTTTCTCAATAAAATATTTACGATGTATATGTTTTCTGAATATATACAAAATCTATATCAGTGAGCACAGCGTATATTTTCAAGAATCCAAATCTTTTACTGCACATAATCAAATTAGATTCTACTTGATATTTGGTATATCCAATATCTCTTCTCAAAAAGAAATATTCGAAATTTAAATATAAATCAAGTAAAACAAAAAAGACAACCAAATATTCAAAATTAGTTATAATTTTCAAAATTTAGTCAATTAATTTTTTTTTGGAATTTTTCTAGTTTGTGTATAAAATTTTCCCAAAAATTCGTTATATAGATCAGATAGATTTGATATCCCTCACCAATGGGGGCTTTTTTTTACCAATATACTGTAAACAATAAAAAAAATTATCAAAATGCTATACTTTGAGAAATATTTATCCAAATGCTATATCAAAAATCATTCAAACCAAAAATGAGTTTGTGCCTGTAAAGAAATTGTTTAAGCCAAAGATGATTTTGTAGTTAAAAAAATTTTTTTTATTCAATGAAAAGTAAAATTTTAACTTTTTTATTGACATGACATTTTATTCATCATCAATTACAAGAATCTTTGTTTTCCCTTCTTGCTTTACTTTTCCCACATGATTCATTTAACTATAGGATAGATGATCACTTATTATTGTTAATGCTCCTCCAGCACTCAAAGACTTTGATAGAACATCTGAGTTTATGCAATGATATTGAAGATATACCTAATAATGGATCCAATATATTAGTAGTGGTATTAGGTATGTGGAAAGTTTTCCACCTTCTTCCACTAACCGTTTTTCATGATTGAGCTAGATTGGATTAGAATTGAGCTGCTATTGAGCTAGAAACCAGAGTTGAATTGAAAACCAGAGTGGTTTTCAAAAAATTGGATGATTTTAAATGTAATATTAAAATAAGCTTAAAAATTTTAAAAAAACTAGAAAATTCAAAAATTAAATCCTATTAAAAGCTAACTTTATTTTTGAACAACTAACATATGTAAAACATGATTTGAAACCATTTTTTTATAAAGATGTTGACAATTATAGATGTAGATATAAATATTTTTGAGTCTACTCATATTTAATTTAACCAAGATTTACTTATATTTGACAAGTTATAAAATTATAATTTATCATATTATTAATTTACAATCATGTTATGTCATTTTATTAGCATACTATATATTTTTCTATATTTATTATATATATATATATATATATATTTAATATTATTTTTATTTAATTATTACTTCATTAATTCTACCATTGGTCCAATTCGATTAGACCATGCGAACTATAAACTGCTAACTTTTCTGGTTCAATATTCAGGTTGGTTCTAAAACTATTGCTTCACATATTAAAGGCATCCGTAGTCAAAGACAAAAACCAAACGAGTCATTTATATATATATATATATATACTCTCTTCGCTAAAAAATATAAGAAATTTTTAATTGAATCTTACCCCGCAATAAAATAGTTACTTATATTTAAACTAACATTATCTTTCAATATTTATCCGTATTTAATAAGATTTTTTTATCCTAAAATAAATATAAAGTGATTTATTCAATATGTGTATTTTAAAAAAAAGGCAATGATTACAACTTAAAAGATTGAAAATGCTTTATATTTTTTAATAAAAAGAGTATATAATATAAAGGACAAATAGTTCTAAATACATCCGAAATTAAAAGGATAAACAAAAAGGATAATTAAATCAAAGGTAGGTTGAAAGCTAAAAGAAGAAACTAAAACGCGGAAGACACACATCCGTGCTTGTACTCGTCTCAAATGCAAACTCCCAGTATAGACTGCATTGAACTTGGTGAGAAGAGAGCAAATATTCTTCAATCATTGAATTAGAACCTTTGTCAACAAAGAAGTTCAGCGAGCAAAGAAGATACGTATCCAAACAAATTTACAAAACCGATAGATACATATCTACATATATAGTTGAACACATAATTACTTTTTTATAGTTTAGTTAATTATCCCTCAATTTATATTTTAGTTTGATCTGATTTACAACTGGAAAATTATAAAAATTAGCAAACTAAACCTTGAAGAGGCGACTGAATTATAGACATGGAAAAGAATTTATCTCTCCAACAATTTTTATAAATTTTAGTTTTTAAAAATATATGTTTAATTGTAACAATTTCTGTTTGCAGTAATTAGTCTTAATTATCCTTTTAGTTGTCATGATTATTTACCTATTCCTTTTTGCTATTTTTCTTCTGTTTCTATTATATCATCTCTTTTCGCATCAAACTTACTGCATTTTAAATAAAATATATAACATGAAGTAGCTGGACAGAACTTTTAAAATTTAAGATAAATTAAAATAAAATTTAAATGACTAATTAATGGTAAACATAATATAGAGCTTTTAAATAATTATAATCTTTCCAAATAGATTAGATAAATAAATATCAGTGAGTTAGATATCATAGATAACATGAGGTGGAGACAAATTTTAAATTTTAGAATTAGTTAAAATTCATAAAAATAACAGATAACTTTTACATAATTATAACATTTTTCAAATGATATTAGATAAATAAATATCAGTGATTTAGATGTCATAGATAACACGAGGTAGAAACAAATTTTAATTATTCTTTTAGATAGTCAAAAATATTCATAAATATATATTCACAACCATGTAGATAAGAATTAAAAAACATAGCATGAAAAAATTACATTAGCTACGGGATCCAACATAAGATCATTATCATCATCATGGCAAGTGTACCATGTTGACATACTCATGAAATAAATACAATAATTTAGTAGTAGTTTTAGGGTGAAAGGAAATTCATTGATGAAAAAACTGTACAGAGGAGAGTTCAGTAGTATTTAGTTAGTTACTGCAGCTACTCCTTTTAGAGTCTCTAACCTTGAGGTATGCTCATAATATCAAATTATATCATAGGATAATACTATGACTATAACTTTAGGGAAAATTTCACCAAAGACCCCTGGACCAGACTTATTAAAAAAGAAAGCCCTTGAATTTTTTATATGCCATTGCAAATAAGAAGTACTAATGGACATTAAATTTCACAGGGAAATGATAATATTGCCTCTCATTAAAAGAAAAAAAGAAAAGATGGTTAGTTAGCTAAACCCAGTATGCAAACACGTAAAAGATAGATGACACATGTAGTGAAGCTTCCCAAACTTCTCTCCAAGACTTGAACTAAGGTGTATGAAGATCAATAACATTTTCATCACCATAGTTCTTACCCAAGAATCATTTGATAGAAGAGGAACCATGGGTGACATTCAAACAACTACTACAAGCACAACCACGTAAGTTAATTGTCTCTTGATTTTGATGGTTATTGTTTAAATCTCTATTTAAGCTAGGGAAAATTAGTGAAAGTTAATCTCTTAATTTAATAATCGTCTAAAGTCAGACCATGTTCAAAAGTTAGGTAAATTTTCAGATTGAGTTAGGTCCTTATAAATTAACGAAGTTAGAATTAGATGAGCCCTGTTGTTTGTTGCCCAAACAGTAGTGGTTAATTAGCCTTCTAAAGTTGCTCATTACCCAAATAGCTATTGTGAGCAGGTTAGGTTAGGGAGATGAACAAGTTAGGTTAGAGAAATGAACAAGTACTATTGTGAGTACGTGAATGAACAAGTTTGGGTATGTAAATTATGAACAAGTCATTAAATCAAAGTAAAAAAATAGGAATTGTAAATAACCCCATTTGAGTTGTTCATTTCCCCAACAGTAATGATTAAGTAGCCTACTAGAGTTGTTCATGATGTAATTTTATGAATGATAATGAACTTAATTTTTTTGTAGCGTAAAGAATAGTGAGAAAGGTGATCAAAGAGGAGTAGGACCCATTTTATAACTAATTTTGTACATCCTTTTAGAGCAAAACTTTATTCTTAAAGCTTAATATGACCTGTTTTACTGGCTCAAATTTCATGGTCAGATTCAAAATATAATTTTCAAAAACTACCACACAAGAAGGCAACGTCAAATATGGATGAAGCTGTGTTTGGAACTCATAGATTAACTCAATGTTTAAATATCATGCATGGTTTTGGACACTCTCAGCCTTTTTTTGTTTTAAATGAAAATGGGATCAATATATTAAAAAAAAGTAAAGACAAATTACAGACAAAATAGGAGTGAAGTTTGGGCAGAAATGATCCTCAACATTCCTAAGCCTCTAATCCAAAATTGATTGAGCGCGTGAATAATTGCTTCGAGAGCAATAGCTTCACTAACATAATGTTTGATGATTTGAATTTAGATCAAATTCCTTATTTGAATATATAAAAATTTATGAATTTAGTTTTGAATCAAATTCAAATCCATCTCTTATTACATTTATTTTGTAATTTCAAATTTCCCTATATCATTTAAAATTCTAGCAGGCACTTGAAACTTCTTCTCTCATATACTCTTTATATTTTTACTATTGATACCTCTGTTTTATTATCTATCATCGGTTGAAAAATATAAGTAAACTCATTACTTTTAATTTTCATTTTTATTCTGAATCTCAACTCATTTCTTTTCTTCATTTGAATTTTTTAAAAAAAAAATCACCTAAAAGAAAAGATTTTGATTAAATAAATTTTAAATGTAAGATTTGAAATGCAAGATCTGGAATCTAAAATCAAATCCCAATCCATCCATCCAAACACTATCTAGGAGCATTGTTCTCTTTCTTACAGACACCCAGCTATTCCCAAGTTTGGTCGCTTCTTCCTATAATAGCAGCACTGATACATATTCCCTCCGGCCAAGCATTCTTTCATATATCCTGAGGAACAGCCTTGTACAAAGTAATTTCCGCATTGCTGTGTTGATTTGTTATTATAAGGATTAAAATATTAATTATTAAATATTTTTTAATTATATTTGTACAATATTATGTTTGTTAATATACTATGTTTATTTTTTTAATCTTTTTTGCCAAGATTTTTTAAAAAAAGTATTTAACATTGTATTTCTCATACATGCAACTGTAACGTATTGGCTTAGGGAGGTTTATTGTAAATTTTCAAAAGTTAAGGAAGCTATCTTAGTATCTGAACATAAAGTTCCAGAGATTATGTATAATTCAGCCAAATAATTATTTAAAAAAGTTATTTTTTTTTTTAGATTCAATATTTCTGGGGCTCATACATACTAACAGAATCTAATTAACTACCAAGGAGATCGGCTCATCTCTTAAGTTTCAATTAGAGTATAGTAAACAGAGAAATTTTTAGATACATCAAGTGGCCCACATCATTTATAATCTGTCTCATAAAAATATAACATTTAAATATCATTAAATATAAATTAATTTTTACATTAATGATAATAGACAAAAAAAATTTATAAAATTAAATATGCATTATATTATAAGAATAAAATCAATTAAACAAAAGAGGCGAAAACCCTAACAACTAAAGGTCAAAAATGAAAACCCTAACAAATCTCTAGCTCACGTTAGATCGATTACATATGGAAACTATTCTTGTAAATTGTTTTATCTGACTTTTTTGTTCCCTGATGAAGCTTCTCGAAGCACGACCTCAAGAACATGAGGAGGCAAAGAGTGAAGCCATTGGAAACCAGAGGCGCAAGACAGTGCAGCTTGAGCCAATGCATGAGCCGCAACATTGAAGTCACGATTCACCACTGTAACTCTCACCTCCCAGCTTCTCTCCAACAATTGCTGAATCTCACTCACCATCGTCCAATCTCTCTCTTGTGGCCTTTTCGAGCTTTCTTCCAGACTTCCCGGATGATTCATCGCCACGATCGCCGCCGTGGGGTCCGTCGTCTCGATGACGAGCTTTCTGACGCCGAAGTCCCATGAGGTCTTGAGCCCCAAGAGGCAGCCCCAGAGTTGAGCATCGCCGAGACCACGCGCGTGGTTGGTCGCGTGGCGGGTACAGTTATTGCATTCAAATGTGGAGCAAGTTTTCATCATGAAGCCTTGTAGGAAGGTTCCTTGGTGGTTTCTCAAGAGTCCTCCGCAAGCCACCACCTGAACGCCGCACGAGGTGGTGCAAGCTCCATCGACGTTCACTTTGCACCACCCTTCCTCCGGCGCCTTCCACGTCATCACCTCATTCTCTCCCCTCCTCTTCTTTCCGATCACCAGAGCACCACTCTTCTTCATGTCTTCAATTTTTTTTTCCTCCCTAAAGCAAGAGCTCTTCCCAGGCCACGAGAAAGGAAAGGAAAGGAAAGTATGAATTAGATCAGTTAAAAATAATCAGAATTTGAAAACAAAAATTAGATTTCTCCTTTCTTTGAGAAGCTACCTTAAATAGATTTTGAAAATAATATGAAAACGGAAGATACTGAAAACATTATAAAAATGAAGAGATAATTTAAGATATCATAAATTTTTAAAAATAGTTAAATAATAAATCTTGTTTGTGAAAAAAAAATCCACAAAAATACTATAAAATCTAAAAATAACTAGTAATCATTTTTATTATAAAAAATAACTAATAAGTTAGAAATTTTATAAAAAATATTTGTTTTATAAAATCTAAAAGTAACTAATAATTTTTTTTATTATTGTAATTAAATATAAAATAAAATATTTTTTATAAAATCTTTATAAAATAATTTTTTGATAAATTTCCAACCTATTTATAAGTTACTTATTTCTAGTCTCAAATAATAAACAGGACCATAAATGACTCATTTGGTTTTTGCCTGCTAATCATTGTTGTTGAATTTTTAAGTTGATTCTTTAAGTTAAAAAATCGTGCCAACTCATTTATATACTCAAATTAAATGCGAATTTGGTTTATAAAAGTGATATGATCTAATTTAAAAAAAAAATAAAACTCAAAAAGTAAAAAATAACATTCACTTTTTTTAAAAAAAGAACAGAGAGATGAAAACAAGAATTACCAAAAGTAAGTTGCCCAATTTTAAAATTTCTATGTTGATTATGATAATCTATCAATATATAATTTCAATGATTTATATTTAAAGCATATTTAAATCAAATTATGGTTATATTTATATTTTAACAATTTAATCATTTACTTTTAATGATTATTTATTAATAAATATAGATTCTTACAAATTTATGATTCCAATTTGAATTTACATTCTCACAGTGAGTTTACTTGCACTATCGAATTTGACGACCTTGCTGCCAATGCCGTTTTGTTTCTACTTTCTACCACACTTGCTAAACTCGTCCAATATGTGAACCTAGGTTTGAACCATGCAAGTTTTATTTTATCTTTTAAATTTACTTTTCAAGTGTTATGATTAAATATCTTAACGTTAACTTTGATCTTCTTGGATAATTTTGAAGTTTTCTTGAGTGCGTGTCATTCTTGAGTACGTGTTGGGTTAAATCGGATGGTCACAATGAAGGCACTTACGATTATTTATTTACTTTGTTTCAAAATCTGAATTTTAATGGTTTTTATTTAAGTCTTTTTAAGGGCTCTGTGACCTGACTTAACGACTTTTAGGGATATATAAAAATTTGTATACACATTCTAAAAATGCCCAAAAAAATTTTAAATTCTGGAAATTGATTAAAACTAATTTTAAATATCTTATTATCTTTTTTTATTTTACTTGATTTATATTTAAATTTCAAATATTAATTTAATTTCTTTTTGAAAAGATATTGGATATGCTAAATGTCAAAGATTTGGATTCTTGAAGCTAGATACGCTTTGCTCATTGATATAGATTTTTTCCCTATGTTCAGGAAACATAATAGTACATTCTGAATATTCACTTAAAATCAATTTTTGGAAAGAAATGTGTGAAAAAAAAATCGGGTGAATAAATCTCTTTTATTGTAATAATATAATGTTTTATTTTCAAAATCCACTACATCTTTCTTTTAATAGCAAGTTAATTTTTTTTTTTGGCGTGATAATAGCAAGTTAATTGACGACGCATGAATTTTAACTTTGAATTTTAAATATTCTCGACTAAGTTAGATAAACATTTTTTTGGAAGGTACCTTTTAGTGAAGGGAGATAAATACAAAAAATAATAGATAATGAAATGCAATATTTAGGAGGACAATAAAAAAAAGTTGAAAAGTAATTAAGATAACTCAATCTTTAAAAATAAAAAATGGAAAATAAATAAATGATTGAAAAATTATTGAAAAGCTTTAATTTTTATCGAATCAAATGTTAATCTTTATTTAGATTATGTTTTCACAATATCATAAGAAAAAAAAAGCATAAATTAAATCATATCCTCCCTGCAAAGAATCTAAAAATCTCCTCCTTAAATATTTAATTTATTTTATTTTAAAATAAACTTGAATGATTCTACTCGGTATTTATGTATGGATATTTAAGTAAAAATAAATTAATTATCTAATATATATATATATATATATATAAGTACATATCATCAAGCATAGGTACGTAGAAATTAAAGGGGAAGAAAAGAAACAAGAAGATGAAAATGAGGACGATTGCTGTGTTGATGTTGATTTTGTGTGGGGTTATTAGTGAAAGTGATGCTTCATTAAGATTGAGAAGCCATTGTTACTATGAAAAGAAGAACCAACAGAGAAAGCGTCTTATTCACAATGGCCTTGGCTTGACGCCTCCTATGGGGTACGCTCTGCCTTCGTTATTTTTTTTCATTCACATCTTGAAATTAAATAAGGGATTGTTTAGTTTTAGTTCTTTTTTTTAAAAAAAATTGTGATACATATTTTAAAATTATTTTTTAAAACAAAATAAAATGAAAATTTGTTTAGTTTTTTAATTAAAAAAATTTTTATAATTAAAAAATAGGTTGATAGTGATAACTGTAGGGGTGATAGTTTATAATAGAAATTGGTTAAGTTAACTATATTTTTTCAATAATAAAATGTATATTTTAAAGACAAGAAAAACAAAATGAAAACAATTTTAAGATATTTCCATTTTCTAAAAAACAAAAAAAAGAATAGTTTTGAAAATAATTAAATCCAAAACATTGAACCAAACATGTTTTTTAATTTTTTTTAAATTTTTTTAAAAAAACAATTTTTAAAAACTGAAACCAATTAACCCTAAAGCTATAGTTTTGTATAATATGTGGAATCTAAGGCCTTGTTTGTAAATTATTTTGTAATACAGTTTTTAGTTTCGTTTTTCAAAACAAAAAAAAAAGATGTCTGGTTATGTTAATTCAGAAATAATTTTAAAATTAAAAAAAGGCTATAATAATGGCTGCAGGCAATTTATGATGATGGTTTATGATATAAATTGGTCAAACTAACTATACTTAAATGTATGTTTTGAAAACAAAAAAAAATGAAAACAAGTTTAAAATATTTCCAAAATAACAAATAAAACAATTTAATGTAAAACATTTATCTAAATGAGTTTTTAAATTTTATTTTCAGATTATTTTTTCTAATGTTATTCTTTTCCTTTAATATAATGGCATTAGCTTAAACTTCTATGGACTCCTATATATGTACGTACCAATAAATCGTCCGTAGTATATATATTGGGAACCAATCACAATTTGTCATGCTTTTTTGATTTTGTTTTCATTTTTTTATTTTTAGAAATTATTTTTGAAAATCTTTTAGAGTTAAACAAGATTTAGACTTAATAACTGAATAAACCATAAACCATAATATCGTTAAGAACTGAATCAATATAAAGTAGTATTTAATTAATACAAATGTGATCATTTGGTAAATAATAAACACTTTTGCATTACCTTTCGGTAAATTAAAGAATCTGAATTTGCAATGTTTTATATACTACAAAACCAAATGTTTTACAATAAGCTAATATTTTTATTTTTACTTCAATCAATTGGAGTAAATTAATTGATTCGTCCAGCTTAAAATGGATTATTGATTAAAGTTTTTCTTTTTATTTAACATTAAATTTTTTAAAAAAATTGTTCTCTAAACATACATATAGCTAGGGTCATATATAAATACTAGAAGAAATATACTAGTTTCTCTTCAATTTTATAAAATTTTACTGAATGTATAATTTAAAACATACTTGTCTGTATATTCATACCCAAAAAAATAAAAGATATCTGTATATAACATATTTTGAAATTTATATTATATCTTCTCTCTTTCTTTCTTTTTTGGTTGCCATATTCTGCTTTTATCTTAATTAGTTTCTCAATTTTAAAATTCATTGTAAAGAGGGTCAATAATATATATATATATATATATATTGACTGCTCTTTACTATTTTTTTTATTTTTTAAAGGTGGAATAGTTGGAACCATTATTGGTGTAACATCAACGAGACAATCATACGAAATGCAGGTAATTCAGTATTTGAAACTTACTAAATTAATGTTTTCTAAGTAATATGTTCAAGTTAGTAATCTCTTATAGCATTTAAAATGTAAAATATTCCGTATTTTTTATCACAAAAAATATTGTGTATTTGATAGCATGACAAAAATTAAATTTTAGGTCTCTATCTCAGTCACAAAACGACAGTAAAGTAAAAGGCTTGTTTGCTTGTGTTTCAATTTTTTTTTAAATATTGTTTTGTACTATAGCTTTTAAAATTATTTTTAAAATAAAAATAGATTTGATTATTTTAGGGAGAATTACAGTTAGGTGGGAATTAATTACTGTAAGGTCCATTAACAATTGAATTAAACTGCATTGACAACTAATTGTGTTATCAATACAGTTTAATTTAGTTATTAATAAACCTTATAGTAATTAATTTTTTTATGTGGGACTTCAATATAATTGTCCCATTATTTCAATCTATAAACAGTTTGAGTTTAAAAAAAATCAACCAATAGTAGTGGCGGGAGCTGATGACAATGATTGATCATATAGTTCCTAATAATTAAATGTGATATATGCTTTGAAAATTAAAGGAAGAATGGTGTGAGATGTTTTTAATTTTAAAAATAAAAAAATGATAATAGTTTGAAAAACATTTAAAACCGAAACATTATCCCTAGGAGGTTTTTTTAAAATAATTTTTAAAAATATTTTTTGAAAATAAAATCAAACCCACCCTTGATTTGGATCCCCTTGATATCTCTTCAAAAAATTTAAATTTAATTTTATACTCCCTCTGTTCAAAAATGTAAGGTATTTTTTGAGGAGTTAAATATTCAAAATGTAAGACTTTTTAGTCTCTCAAGATGTAGTTATTGCCTTTTTTTAAAGTATTTCAATTGATGATAACTTTATATTTATTATAGGATGTTTAATAGACATAAGTATGAAAAGATAGGGTTACTTTAAAAGTAGATAACTAATTTATTAGGAGGTGAAATTCAGTTAAAAATATCTTATATTTTTGAACTAAGGAAATATTTAAAAACATTTACATCGAAAACACTATCCAAATGAGTTTTTTTAATCTTTAAAAATATTTTTTTGAAAATAAAATCAAACCCACCTTGATATCGCTTCAATAATTTTCAAACTTAATTTTATGTTTAAAAGCATTTAAATCCAAAACACTATCCAAATGAGTTTTTTTTTTACCTTTAAAAATATTTATTGAAAATAAAATCAAACCCACCCTTGATTTCTCTTCAATAATTTTTAAACTTAATTTTATTTAAAAACATTTAAATCCAAAACACTGTCCAAATGAGTCTTTTTCAATCATTAAAAATATTTTTGAAAATAAAATCAAATCTACCATTGATATATCTTCAATTATTTTTAAATTTAATTTTGCATTTAAAAAATTTATCCTATCCATCCATTATTATTTGGGAGAATGACATTTAAAGTCCTCTCAAGAGAATTTATCGTAATAAAGGCATATCAATTTTGTATTGAATATATTGTCATAAAAACATATATATATTGTTATTAAAAGTTAAACCTCAACTAATATTTTTATTAGAATTTCCTTAAAAATTTAATAAGTTAAGATTTAGTTTTTCACAATAATATATACATGTTTTTACCGGACAATATCCAGTATAGAATTAATGAAACCTTATTATGATAAATTCTCTTAAGAGGGCTTCATTCTCCTTTATCATTTAGTATTGGACCGAGCTGACATTTGGATTTAAGGATATGGAAAATTTGTACTTCAAACAAAATATAAATGACTCATTTGATTTTTTTTTTTTTTGTTTTTTTTGTTTTTTTACCTCTGCCGTGAAAGCCGATGCGCTGATTTCTACTGGACTTGCTAAACTTGGATATCAATATGTGAACATAGGTTTGTGTCCCCACGTTTTATTTTTATTCTATTTTATTTTGTTTCAATATTATATAGATATATATATATATATATAATTGAATTTAATAAATTCCATTTAATGAGAGATGATATTCATTTTTTTAGAAGCATATTAACAACTTTGAAAAGAAACACCAGCAACATTGATCTTTTTCAATTTTTTAGTTTTTGAAGTTTAGTTAATGTGATTAATTATAAAAATTCTCTTTTTATAAATTTTTTTTTTCAGTGCACTCTTTTTATGGAATTAATGTTTCTTCTTACTAGCAAAACTATACTAATCCCTCCCTTTATAATTATTTATGAAACTGACCCAAAACTATCATGAATTGTTTTGTTTAGACGATTGTTGGGGCGAACCGTACCGCACCTACGAGGTACTTACTATGATATGATTGTTAATTAAGTTTAATTATTCATCTTACTCGATCCTTCTGAATTTTGTTTTTGCCAATTAACTGCTGAATCTTCTAATTAAACATGAATCATTATGAAATTAGGGTAATTTGCAAGCCCACAAGACAAAATTTCCTTCTGGAATAAAAGCACTTGCAGACTATGTTCACAGCAAGGGACTCAAGCTTGGCATATATTCATCTGCAGGGTATTATATATTATTTTTTATTTGGTATAAGTGTATTAGATATTATTATTATTATTATTACTATTATTATACATTGTGCTTCTTGTGACAAACTTCACTTCTTTTTTTTTAATCTTACAGTTATTTTACTTGTGGGAATATTATGCCTGGTTCACTTGGTCATGAGGAACAAGATGCAATCACATTTGCTTCATGGGTATGATTAATACTCAATTTTATTGCAACATGTCTATTTGTAGAGTTGATAATTTGGGTGGGGTGAGCTTAATTTGTGCTAGTTAGCTTAAATAAACTTGAATATATAAAAAAGTTCTTATAACCAAGTGTAACTCTAACACTTTTAAGTTTTGGACTAATTTGGATTGACTTAAATATTTGAATTGTTAATTTTTTAATTTTTTTAAAAAATTTAATTTTTATCTTGAAATTAATTTCTTTTATTGAATCAAAAAAATATCAAATAAACCTTTCGGGATACTTAAAATGTAAAATAATGATTGTTTTTAAGAAAAATTGGGTTTTAAAGTTAAAAATCAAGATTAAAATAAATTTTAAATATTATTTAAAGATATTTTATAGATTAAAAATAAACTGAAACTTAAAGAATATTTCTATTTTTAATTTTTTAAGAAACTATATATAATAATGCATTGAAATATACAGTTTCTTAATATAAAATAAACTAAGATAAAAAATTGATTAATATTTAATATATATTTTTAAAATAAATTGTCATTTGGGTATTTTCCCAAGCCCAAAGGTGATTGTATTTGGCCTAAACTCAAATAAACGCAAACATTAAAAATATTTTTTTTTTAAGTTTAGTTTTAAATTTTTTAGGTTTATTTAGTTTGATTTATTGGACTTGACCTCAGTTACTAGCCCTTTAAAATATACCATATTATTTAGAATGTATAAATATATAATATGATTATATATGTGATTATATAGTCATATTATAATAATATGACTATATATATGATTATATATATAGTAGACTTCCGTTACAATATTATCGTTTTCAATTATATGTCAATTTTACAAGAAGAACGCTTTATATATATATATATATATAACTTTGCAGGGAGTAGATTATCTGAAGTATGACAACTGTAATCATGATGGATCGAAGCCAACAGTCAGGTTGAGAAATAACTAGAAAACATCAATAGCTGTAAATTTGTATTTGAGTTTAATTTAATTCAAATGTAAGTTATTTTTATATTAGTAATTACGTTATTCAAATAAAATATTTAAAAGGATATACTTTTAATTTTGATATTATATATCAACACATTATTATCTTTGTTTATATGTCTCCCTTGTAGGTTTCCAATAATGTCCAAAGCTTTAATGAAGTCAGGTCGTCCAATCTTCTTTTCGTTATGTGAATGGTAAATATCTTCTTCCTTCCTTTGCAATTATTTAATTTATTTATTCAATAAAAAAACAAACATGCAGTATATTTTTTAGGCTAAAGTGTATTATTTCCTCCATCCTAAATTATAAGATATTTTTAGATATAATCTCACATGCCAATAAAATTTATTAAATACACTTTATAACTTTATTTTTTCAAGACAGAAATATAAATTTAAAAAATACCCTTTATTTAATACTCTATTAATGAAAGAATATTGAAGGGAAAGAATATATAGAAAGAGTAATATTGGAAAACTATCATTAATGAACCTTATTTTTATCAAAATGTCTTATATTTTGAGATGTTGAATCTTTTTCCAAAAATGTTTTATAATTTAAAATGGATGGAGTATTATTTTGGCCTTCTAACTTTAAATAGATTTAGTTTGATTCCTAAATTTTATAAAATATCTTTTTAGTTCTCCAACTTTAATATAATTAGTTTCAAATGATTTTTTTTATGTTAATCATTGTTTAATATTTGAGAATGCCTTATTAACATTTAAAAGTTCAATGTATGAAATTTTTTTGTTGATAAAATTAACTATGTTATAATTAGATGATTGAAAATACATTTTATAAAATTAAGGTACACTTTAGCCTTTTTTTTATCATAATTATTATATAAATTTAAAATATCATAGTCAACAAGTTTTCATAATAATAATAATACAATAAGCTAGATAATTAAATTTTAATTCATTATTGTCAATATAAAATTTAGAATTTTATATCTTAAAAATATAACCATAAAAATGCATCACACTTTTTCATTTGTTGAAAATTTAGGAATATATAGAACGCTCAATTATGACATTTATGCAAAAATGTTGTACCTAGCACACAAATGTTTCATATTTCTTTGGGTTGAGAAATAGTTCTAATTGTATTTTAGATGTTAAAGGTTAAGTTATCTTCTCTATTTCAGAGTATTTTTTTATTAGTAATTGCTGATTAATAGTTATTATTAAATAGGGGTGACATGGACCCAGCTCTATGGGCTCCAAAAATAGGAAACAGTTGGAGAACGAGCAATGATATCACTGACAACTGGGACAGGTGTACATTATATATATATATATATATATATCATCAAATTTATTTTATTTATATAAATATATAAAATAAAAAAAGATAAAAATATTTATTTTATTTCTTGTGTGACAGAATGATTACAAGGGCAGATTACAACGAAGTATATGCAGAATATGCAGGGCCTGGTGGATGGAATGGTTTGCTTCTTCTATATGTCTCATGAAATTCTTGGATGAGCTTGATATTTTTTTTAATTAAATTTTCATATTAACTGTTAATGTTGGATGATTGAAAGTTAAAAAAATAAATTAATTAAAATTTAGACCATCCAGTCATATGGAAAGTGTTTATATTCGCTAATACCTCTTAAATTAATTCAAGTCAAATCAAAAATTGGTTAAAGTGGTGTGCTATTTGCCTTTTTCTAGAGTATTGTCAAAACATTGATTCAATAGTTAATGGTTAAAATCATAATTGAATCATAACTGAATCAATTATAAATAAATTATTTTATTAAATCGGTTAAAACACTGATTTAATGATTTATTAATTTTAACTGGACAGGATGATATACTATGGCTTTGTCTAATCAAAGTATGCAATATATATTAATTAAATCAATTCAATTAGAATTAGTTGAGGTTCAATATTATTTTTAGATATTGATTATATATATTTCTTTGAACTTATTTATAAATAACTTCTAATATGTTTTATTAAAACCAAAAAAAATTTTAAAACTCATTAACTTTGTATAAAAATTTAAGAATTTTTTAACTTTAACCCTCTTTTAATAACATTTTTTTTTTCCTCTCTAGAATTTAATGGAGGGCAAATGGAGACAAAAGGAATCTTCTTTTTTTTACTTTATAAATAATATTAGAGAGAGTATATAGGATTGTTAATTTGGATAGAATCACATACAAATCAAATTTGTTGATATTAAAATAATTTCTAGTTATAATTTGTATTTAGTGATTGGCCTATTTTGCAGACCCGGACATGCTTGAAGTAGGAAACGGAGGAATGACAACTGATGAATACATTATTCACTTCAGTTTGTGGGCACTCATGAAGGTATATGTATATATATATATATTTGGTAGAATATGAAAATTTCAAAATTAGTCATTTTGTAAAAAAAGAAAGTATATATTATTATTCTTTAGAAAAAAAATTATATTAGCCATCATAGTGATTTAATATATTAATTTTATGCTTACAAATTAAAGGGATAATTATGCAGGCTCCTCTTATTTTGGGAAACGATCTGGGCAATATGGATGACACCACAAAACAAATCATAGGCAACGCTGAGGTTATTGCAATTAATCAAGGTATGTTTTTGTAAGTTTCTTTTTCGAGCTAAAACTGCTTGTGTTTAAATCAGTTCAAATTTTATATTAGAAAAAATTAATTATTTCATCATTATAGTTTGACAGAGTTACTAACTCAGAATCTACAACTTAATCTTTCTTTTAAAAATCTCAAACTCAGTGCCTAAGTCATCCAACGTAGATCTAAGTTTGAGCCACATCATCGCTGGGTTATATAACTGACGTGAAAAGTTAACTTTTCACATTATTTTTTTTAAAAAAAACTAATGTTGTGTGTCTTTTTTTAAAAAATATTTTTTATTTTTTATTACAACACAGAAAAACATTCCTTGTATTTGAAATAACAAATAACTCACGAAAATATATAAAAATATTTACATTTGTTCTTAAATTTATAAAGATTAAAAAAAATTTAGCAAATTTTTTTTAAAATAGAATATCCTAAAATTTCAACAGTTCAAAATAGTAGACTATCACCAAGCTTTAGCACTTAGCCAGTAACAAACATTCTTGTTGTTGAATAGGAAGCCCATTTTGAATTACAAATAGGATATAATATATATATATATATATATATTCATCAATGTTTCCCTCACTATCAATTGTTAAAATAACATAAATTTAATATTGAGGCAACACTACCGCCAATTTTAGCCTCAAGGGACGACATTATAAGCCATCTTTTATTTCATGGCGAATGAAAACAAATTTAACCCTATAAAAACTCCAGGACCCAAAAACAAATATAAATGAAAAAAAAAAATACTGATCTTATCAATTATAAAATGATTCACACTTGTTTCATAGCCTCTCTCTCTATATATATAGAGAGAGACACACATCTCTCTCTCTCTTTATATATATATATAGAGGAGAGAGAGAGACATATGTAGGCCAATTTTAACAATCCTAACATATGCCACCATTTCAGATACCACCAACATTTAAAGATAACTAACATTAAACACTATTTTATTTATTTCTTACACTGCCCTCAAGTTGGAGGGTCAAATATATCAATGGTCCCAACTTGCTTAGAAACTTTTTTGTACCTCTTTTTCCATAGTCTTAGTCAATATACTTAGCTTGTTGATTCTTTGACCTGCTTACATGCTACACCAAAGATGGATCTACGTTAAGCATTGGGGGCAACTGCCCCCACTACAAACCGTGAACTTCTCTTAGTTTGATAAAGGAAAATTTTCTCTTGCCCCCTTATAAAAATTGACATTTGCCCCTCCTTAAAATTGCTCTTGCTTTACTTTAGTTTGTTAAAATTTCAATCTTCACTACTTCAATTTATATTATAAAATAGTTTATATTTGATAGAATTTAGATAATTTTAAAATTAATTAAAGACTCATTTAAATGATGGCAATTATTATTGATACCATCACTAATATTCAATACCAAAAAATCTTGCAACAAATACGTAATTTTATAACTAAAATTTTTATTAAAATATATTTATATGTTTATCATTAAATTTATACTTTTTAAATATATAGCCATTTTGTGAAGAAATAAAGTCATATTTCCTATAATTTATTTTTAAATTTTATACTATTATATGTTTTGCAAAGTAAAATTCAATCCTATAACTTAAATGGGGCCTACAGCTCATGTGAGGCTCTAGGCGATGGCCTTTCATGGCTCAAAGATGGCCACGGCCCTTGCTTTGATACCTGTCAATTTTGGGGTTCAAAAACAAATATGACTTGAAATAATATTGATATTATATTAAGAATTAAAGATGATTTACACACCTGTTTACATAGTATGACCTCATATATAAAACACACAATATTCCTTTGGTCCTATTTTTAGAGAAGAGAGACAGAAAAGATTTAATTTTTTATATTCTCCGGTACTTGTTAATTTTTAGGACTTCTCTTTACATTTTTGCTCTTAATGAGATTTAAGAATACTGGTATAAAAGGACACCGTAATGAAATTTAAGAATATTTATTAGGAACAAAGGTAAAAATTTGTTAAATTTTAAGATAAATTTAATAAGGTTTAAAAATTTTTTTTGGTTTTAGTAAAAACTGTTAGAAGTGATTTATAAATAGGATTAAAGGCGTATACCTATTTAACAATAATGCCACCCTTTCAAACACACCCACATATCCCATCTAACTACAGCCATTATAGCATTGTTGTTATTTCGTTCTTACACCCCTAAAAAATGAACGATCATATTTGTGGCTCATGGATATTATTTTGGCCTTTGTCGCTTCCCTGGTGTCCAAGGTAGAAAACGTTAGGAGCGAGGGTGCTCTTCAGGTGTGCTTTAATTAATTACCCTTTTCTTTCCTTTTTTTTAACATAACTGTGTGGTACAAGCATTTATTTTATTCATCAGCTCCTCTCCTAAGAAACAATTGATTTTGTGGATTAATTTTTTTTTAAACTTGAATTGAATGGAGTTTGAGAAAGATTCCTTCCATCGGGCATCTTCTAAAGTAAATTTTGATCCAAAATATATTACACTTTGTAATAATTAAACTTTTTTTCAATTTTACCTTTTCTTGATTAGTGTAAAGGTATTTAATCTAGTTGTATCAATACTTAAAATTAAGGATAAAAATAAAAGTACATCTTATTTTTTTATGATATAAAAAAACTAACTTTTTTAGACATGTGAAAATAATGATTTAAAAAACTGGACCTAATCGGATATCGGACCATTGACCAAAGCTGTTTGACATCTCGATTTAGATCAAAAAATCATTTCATAATTAAGCTAGATTGGAATGGAATTGAGCCAAAAGCTAAAGCAGTTTTTAGAAAACCAAACGGTTTTAAACATAATATTAAAAAAAGTTTAAAAAGCTAAAAAAATTAAAAATTAGATAATACTAAAAGTCACCTTTATTTTTGAATAATTTACATATAGAATATGATTTGAGATCATTTTTTTAATAAAATCTTGATAATTGTAGATACAAATACATATATTTTTGAATCACCTCACATTTTTTGTGTGTACAAATACAGATAAGGAATCAAAAGATCCATTTATATATTGACAAGTATATAAAATTAATTTATTAATATTTATATAAATTACAGCTATGTTATATTATGTTATTAACATATTATAACTAGATAGATTTTTTCATTTATTTTATATATATATATATTTAATATTATTTTATTTAATATTATATTATCAATTTAATTATTCCATCCAATTTAATTGAATTATGTAAATTATATTTGCACCCTACAGGTATGGGCAGGCCATTGTCTGGGAATAGAGTAGTCGCGTCATGCTAATAAACCGCACAAATTATTGGAACGCTGCTATAACCACTGCTCACTGGGATGACATTGGACTTCCTCCAAATACCACACGTTCAACCAGGGATGTTTGGCAGGTAAAAATAACTCCGCCGTCATTATATAAAAATATTTTAATCACATATAAATTAATAAAATTTAATTATCTAGTTAAAACATAGCAACACTTTATTTTTGTTTTTAATTATTATAAATAAAAATTAATTTCTCTTTTTTAAAGTGAATTGATGTGAGTACTTAATCTTTTTTTTTCTTTTAATTTTAATAAGGGTATCATGGTCCATTCATTAAAAAAATATACTAAACAACCTACTTATATTTAAAATAAAAAATATTTTAAAAATTTTATATATAAGGATAGAGGGAGTACATACATGGTTGTGTGCGTGTTTGTTTTCCTCTCTTCATTTTTCTTCTTTGTCCTAACATTGTAGGTCTTTTGATTCAAATTAATCTGGTTGGTAACCCACCTCTTTCTTATTTTACCACAGGATTACAATTTTATCTATAATAATATTTCTAAACTTTGAATTCAACTTTTCCCTGCGTTTTTATTTATTATCCTCAAATTAAATATGAAAAATCAGGACTCATTTTTTAATATTTCTATATATGTTTTTCAATAAAAATATTAGCTTTGTAATTTTTTTAAATTACATTATATATTTGTCATATATTATTTAAAATCATATATTTCTTATATTTTAAAAAAATTTTTAAGTACAAAATATAGATAACATACATTTATTGTATGTAAAGAAAACAATACATTTAATATAATGTATTATTTACTCGATTTTTATTTTCCTCAATGGCAATAGAGAAAAATTTATATATCTTTACTTCGTTTCTCTTGGATAAAAATCCTGCACCTGCAAGATTATTAATTGTTAAATCAGATATTTAAATTGTAACTAAAGAATTTAATAATAAAAATATATATACTCTGCTTGAGTAAAAAATGGGTAGGACATTTTTGTTTATTTGTAGTGCTGGGTTCAATATGGGGATACTTGGCAAAAAGTTAATGACACTAATTTCTTCTTTTTCATAAAGGCCTACCCTGATTAATTGTATTGTAAGTTATATTATATATAAATAAAATTAAAGATAAATAGATTGATTTAATAGGAAGGGTACGTAATCTTAGAAATAGCTATAATTATTTATTATGTTTAATAATACAAACTACATGTTTAACTATTATTCTTAATCATTACTCCTCCGCAGCCCAAAAAAATAAGTACTTTTTCTTAGTTAATATTGGTTTAAAATATAAACAATTAGTAAATTTTTTTTGAAAATTCTCCCCTTGTATTTATTAAGCTAGATCATAATGTAAACTTATCTCTCACTTATTTTGGCCTAAAGTGGATTGGTAATAGAGATAAAGATAAAAAGAGAACATAATATATATGTTTATCAAAAAATTTTTATTAGTATGTAAAATTTTCTAAAAAAGCTCTTATATTTGGACGAGCGAGAGAATATGAATAGTTAACAGCATTCTATATTTTCTTTCAACCAGAGGAGTAAAATGTTGGTATATGTAAATTGGATATATGCAGTTTAGTAATTTTTTTTTGTGGTTAATTAATTTTTGAAGCACAAGACATTGGAGCAGAATTTTGTTGGCTACGTTATCAACACAGGTGGGAACTCATCAATGCAGGATGTTTGTATTGACTCCTATTACTTGATCCCTATTTACGACCTTGGGGCCTTCAATTTTTAGTATATGGTTATTAAGGGAGCCCAACTTATTATTGTTATTTTTTTTTTTGAGGAATTGGCTTTCCTTCTTCCATTGCAGAGGAAAGTAGAGGAGGGATCTTTGTAGACTTGGACTGTTAAATTAGGTTTGATAATTTTTAAACATATATTTAATTTGAACAATTTAATTTTGTAATGAAGGAGTAGTGGAGAGAAATCAACCTCTCTTGAGAACTGATTGTTTAATTTATTTCAAATTTTTGATATGCAAATGAGAAATGGTCTAAAGCTTTTAAATAATTAAGACACATCTAATGTCCTAAAATTTGATTTTGAATCAATGTGCCCCCTTATTCTTTAATCGCTTTTTGTTGAATAAAAAAATGTTGACCGTTAAGTGCTATTGTGGACCTATTGCTTGACTTTTTTTTGTCAACGTGTCATGACACTTGGATATCTAAGATTGTGCTTGGTATTCAATCATTTCTTAGTATTCAGAACCATGGAGCAACATTCCAAAAATCATAATCACTAAATAACAATAAATTAACAAGACAACGAGAACCATCAACCAAGAGGAAGAAGAAACAATTGTATCGTTAATGTAGCATTCAAATCCGAGACTTGAAGACAATTTCAAGAAGTTTCTTCAAGCTCTTACTTTTTTTTTTCAGTAGCATTGTACATTCCAATCAAAGAATATGAACTATATCCTCTTAACAATTTTTCAAAGGCAAAATCACCTTTCGTTAGAAAATTAGTAAATTAGTGAACCCCACAGCGATTTCACATCAATTGATAACAGACATGACTAGTAATCCAATGGAAAGACAATTTTGCTCTTGAAACATTGTTTAGCCCAACTTTTTAGTGCAGAATGCCTAACTCTCTTCCAAAAATAAAAAGGGGAAATAATATTCTTCAAATCCTTTTGCCTTTTTTTTTATTGGTTACCTTAGAATGTATACTTGTATGTTTGTTCCCTTGATACAAGTACGGTCTTCAATTATAGTGTCAACCCTTTTTACCACAATAGGCCTCGTTGCTAGCATGTTCCTTTTATACCGCGATAAAGTTATTTGTAAGTGGCATTATGCATAGAATACATCCCATGTAGTTCCGAAAAAAGAAAAAAGAAAAAATAAAAAAAAAGAAAAAGGACTTAATAGTCAATCTGACTTTTGCTGATTTATTACTCCATGGTCCGCGGGCTATTCAAATCAAATCTAAATGATTCTAACATGACATTTAAAAAAAAAAAGAACACAATGTGAATACTAAACTTGAAAATAAGTAAAACTGATTTGACAAATCTAAGAAACGTACCCCGTAGAGAAGCAGAGATGAATAGTAGAGAAGTCAATCTACTAAATTGTCAAATGTCATATTATTCATCATTCAAAATATTACACTTCAACATTATTTGATGAACGAATAATAGAATAGAACATATAAATCACATGATAAATAAAATGCTACAAAAATTTGTAAGACCAAGTCTTCCTTCTTTTCCCTCCCTGCAAAAATAAAGCTGTAGGTGCCCATCTGTACAGAAAAAACAGGAAAAAGAGAGAAGAAAACCAATTCTCTTCTCCTATGGCTTCTGGAACTTCCAAAAGTTCTCTATCTTCTATTTTCATGAAATTAAATAATCTCTAGCAGATCCTTAAAATCCAGGTAAAACTGTAAGATCCGCTATTCCTTTAGGAAGTTCAGCAATTGCTTAAGCATAGCTAGCCTGTTCCTTCTGATTTTATCATCATCCTGCATGATGGCGTAGAAATTAGGGCACATCTTTCATGTATTTCCTGGAATATTTTACCATATCATCCAACCAAAAAAAATATCAAAGGCTGCAATAGATTTCAGAATAACGAATGCTTAAAGTGGCTCGATTTTATTTGAATCTAGTGAAAGAATACGAGTATTGAGATTATTACAAGTTTATCACTCCAGTTTTATATGATCAACAAAGAAAATGAACCAAATTAAGATACGTGATTAAAAAAAAAAAAAGGGTCAAGGAACAGACAAAAGAGACAGAGAATCAAATAAAGGACATCACTATTTATATAAAAATAAAAACAGGTGAACACCGTTATTTTACTGTTTCTTTACATTTATTGATGTGACTGTATTTTATTTTTTGAACTCTACAAATTATTAAAAAAAAAATGAATCACAGTGTAATGCACAGGTTGAGACTACTTATATTGTAAGAGACTGAATGCTGAGTTTTGATGGCCTTCAACTTGGTAGGAATGTGTTATTTCTTGAGTAGTCTTTTGTTCAGTCCCTTTCTCTTATTCCATTAGAAAGACTATTAAAATAATTGTCATACTTCGAGAACCAGAATTACTATAAGACAATACTTCAACTGAACTGGGTATTATAAATGTCATGTCTAGGAACAAAGCTAACATACCACCATCACAAAGACATGGTTGAAGAAATTCTCAAGTGGCTGTATCAATTCAGATGAAACTTCAAAAAATTATCAATCTCCAGACCTGTACAGCGAAGGATACTCCCATATAAGGGTCGATAGCAATTATATATATATATATATATATAAATATAGCCATTCCCATTTCTACTGAAAAAAAAAATCTAATTATATGAAAACAATAGCAGCAGTAAGAGAAACAAGAGTAGTCTGGTAAACACATGGAAATGATGATTGAAATTAGAGTAGCTATTGCATTTATTGTATGATATTAGGACTGACTAGATTATGATTAGGGAGATCGATATGTATCTTTTATAATTATTACTCATTAATCCTTTGCCTTAAAATTACAATTATAAATAAGACAGACGGTAACACAAAATGGTAGCTTGGTATGTTTCTCTATCTCATATGGTACCAGAGCCATTGGTTCTTATTTTTTAGGGTTATGTCTCATTCCAACCCATCCTGTTTTGTTCAAACCCTAAAACACCTAACACAATTACTCTTCTCCTCAGCCTACTCAGGCCACTCTTCTCTGCCTGGAGCTTCATTGACGACACAAGTCAGCGCCCACCACAAATGGAAGCTGTCACCTGTCCACCTTCTGTCCAGTTTGCTTTGCTGGCATGTAAGGGTGCGTCTGTTGTTGTTTCCTGCATTGATTTCCTCATCATGCTCGTTGTGATCTCTTCCTCTAATCTTGAGATTGTTCGTCTTTTTCCACTCTCTGCATTTCTCATATTGCTCTCCTTCCTTTTACGCCAGTTTATGCCATGGCTGTCTCATATGCCATTGATTTCCTCATCATGCCGTTGTGATCTCTTCCTCTAATCTTGAGATGTGCTCGTCTTTTTCCACTCTCTTGCATTTCTCATATTTGCTCTCCTTCCTTTTACGCCAAGTTTTGCTTTGCTGGCATGTAAGGGTGCGTCTGTTGTTGTTTCCTGCCATTGATTTCCTCATCATGCTCGTTGTGATCTCTTCCTCTAATCTTGAGATGTGCTCTCTTTTTCCACTCTCTTGCATTTCTCATATTTGCTCTCCTTCCTTTTTCCGCAAGTTTCTGCCATGGCTGTCTCATATTCAATGAAGTCTGGTGCCCTTCTATTTTCAGCGGTACTCTAGCATTACCTATGGAAAATTGCAGGGGCCCTTAATTTCCAAGTCATTAACTTTGTCGTCTTTGGTATAAGGACAAGGGCGTCTGGATCACTTGACTAAGCAAGGTATTGATATTCCTGAGACTCAGAGACCTACCTGGGCAAGGATTGACACTCAGTTGTGCTTGCTTTTCACGGAATTCCCTTGATCCCAAACTGCTTCCTCTTTATCAGTCCTTAGACTTGCTCTGATGTCTGGGGTAAGGCTGCTATATTATATAGTAATGATATTCGAGTTAAGTTATTATGATGTGATTATTACTCTTGTTAGTCTAAAACAGGAAGATGTGGTTGATGCTACATATGTTAGCCACAGAGTCATTTGCCAAAATTTTGACATATTAGCCTTCCACATCTGAAGTCTGAGAAAAAGGGGGAGAAAGCTTTTCATGGTCCTAGCCCTGTATAATCTTTGGCTTGCTTTTCGTCATCTTCAAGGTCAAATTCTTGGTGGCTTATCTGTCCTTGCACTCGATGATGTTCTCTCTTGTCTATAATGGGCCTCCTTTAAGAATGTGACTTCTACCGATGTTGTTTCAGATGCTTCAGTTCGGGTTTGACAGAGTTCTAATTGTGGTGGGGGGAGGGCATAATGGCCCTTGGAAATGTCCTTAATGTACTTATTGTAACAAACAAAATTGGTCATCCTCAGGATCGTTGCTATAGCCTCCATGGGAGACCTCATAATGCAAATGTTGCCCAAACATCTAACTCCCAGTCACATGCATCCCTATGCTCGCTAAAGGGTAGCCACTTCAATGATTACTCTTGACGGGTGTTGATTACAAAGAGTACCTCCATTTCCACGCAACAAACAGTCATCACATGTTGCCTAGACTGGTAAATTATGTTGCGTGCTCGCTCATTCCTCTCTGAACCATGGGGTTATTGACTCAGGTGCTTCTGCTCATATGTCTGGCAATAAGAACCTTTTGTCCAATTTCATTGATTCCTTTTCCCTTCTAGCAATTACCACTACTAATAGTTCTCACACTACACTAAAGGTATTGGCTAGGCTTCCATTTATCCTTCTATTAATTCACAACATGTTCTTGTTCTTGTTTGTCCTTGCGATCTTGTTTTTGTTAGTCACTTACTCATGCACACCTTTGTTTAATTATCTTAAGTGATGTGTCTGTTATTTTACAGGATCAGAGTATAGGTCAGACGATTGGTGTCAGGCATGGGTCACGGGATTGTATTACTTTCCATCTACAATATCACTAGCTACCTAGATTTGCCATCCTGTCAAATCTGGTTAGCAGCACCTTAGCCAGCCCAAATATATACAATAATACAATATCTACTCCAATTTCTAATATTAGTCAGCCCTAATATCATACCATAAATACAATATCTACTCTAATGTCTAACAGATATTATCAATCGTCAATAGATCCTGGATTAATTCTTTTTCTTAACTGACAAAAAAGTGCTCCATAAACCCCTTTCTTCTTCTGTTTCGAAGCACCTCATTGACCTAATCAGATAGTTTTTGGGCAGTGAGATATACCAATATTATTGGAAGACATGCAATTGAAAAATTAGGTATTCCTTCATCATGTAGCATCACTAGTATGATAAACAATTATGAACTAATAATGAGTACAAACTTACCAATGGCGAACCCTAATTCATCCAATAAACTACATAATG
>NW_026555344.1:15559151-15806973 GCF_029017545.1 Prosopis cineraria
ATTTAATTTTATTTATAAGGTACTTGTTAATTTTTAGGACTTCTCTTTACATTTTTGCTCTTAATGAGATTTAAAGAATACTGGTATAAAATATACCAGTAATGAAATTTAAGAATATTTATTAGGAATAAAGGTAAAAATTTGTTAAATTTTAAGATAAATTTAATAAGGTTTAAAATTTTTTGGTTTCAGTGAAACATGTTTAGTGATTATAAATAGAATTAAAGGAGTATACCTATTTAACAATAATGACACCCTTTCAAACACAACCCCATTCAATATAACTCTACAGCATTATAGCATTGTTTTATTTATATTCTTACAACCCTTAAAAATGAATATCATATTTGTGGCTCATGGATATAATTTTTGGCATTTGTAGATTCACTTGGTGTCCAAGGTAGAAAAGTTAGGAGCGAGGGTGATCTTCAGGTGTGCTTTAATTAATTACCCTTTTTCTTTTATTTTTTTTTGAATAACTGTGTGGTTCAAGCATTTATTTTATTCATCATCTCCTCTCCTAAGAACCAATTTGATTTTGTGGATTAATTTTTTTTTAAACTTGAATTGAATGAGTTTGAGAAATATTCCTTCCAATCGGGCATCTTCTAAAAGTAAATTTTTAATCTAAAATATATTACACTTTGTAATAATTAAACTTTTTTTCAATTTTGCTTTTTCTTGATTATGTAAAGGTATTTAATCTAGTTGTATCAATATTAAAAATTAAGGATAAAAATAAAAGTACATCTTATTTTTTATGTTATAAAAAAACTAACTTTTTTTAAGACACGTGAATAATGATTTAAAAACCGGACCTAATCGGATAGTCGACCATTGACCAAAGCTGTTAACATCTCGATTTAGATCAAAAAATCATTTTCATGATTAAGCTGGATTGGAATGGAATTGAGCCAAAAGCCGAGCAGTTTTTAGGAAACCGAACGGTTTTAAACATAATATTAAAAAAAGTTTAAAAAACTAAAAAAATTTAAAAATTGGATAATACTAAAAGTTAACTTTATTTTTGAATAATTTACATATATAAAATATGATTTGAGATCAGTTTTTTAATAAAAATATTGATAATTGTAGATACAAATACATATATTTTTGAATCAACTCACATTTTTTGTGTGTACAAATACAGATAAGGAATCAAAAGATTCATTTATATTTGACAAGTTATAAAATTATAATTTATAATATTATTAATTTACAGTTATGTTATATTATTTTATTAACATATTATAGATAGATTTTTTTCATTATTTTTTTATATATATATATATTTTTATTTTTTTTATTTAATATTATATTATTAATTTAATTATTGATCCAATTTAATGAATCATGTAAATTAATTTGCACCCTACAGGTATGGGCAGGGCCATTGTCTGGGAATAGAGTAGTTGCGATGCTAATAAACCGCACAATTATTGGACGCTGCTATAACTGCTCACTGGGATGACATTGGACTTCCTCCAAATACCACCGTTCAAGCCAGGGATGTTTGGCAGGTAATAATACTCCCTCCGTCATTATATAAAATATTTTTAATCAAATATAAATTAATAAAAATTAATTATCTAGTTAAAAACATAGCAACATTTTAATTTTGTTTTTAATTATTATAATAAAAAATTAATTTCTTTTTTTAAAGTGAATTGATGTGAGTACTTATCTTTTTTTTCTTTTCAATTTAATAAGGGTATCATGGTCCATTCATTAAAAAAATATACTAACAACCTCTTATATTTAAAAATAAAAAATATTTTAAAAATTTTATATATAAGGATAGAGGGAGTACATACATTTGTGTGTGCGTGTTTGTTTTCCTCTCTTCATTTTTCTTTTGTCCTAACATTGTAGGTCTTTTGATTCAAATTAATCTGGTTGGTAACCACCTCTTTCTTATTTTACCACAGGATTACAATTTTATCTATAATATATTTCTAAACTTTGAATTCAACTTTTCCCTGCGTTTTTATTTTATTATCCTCAAATTAAATATGAAAAAATCAGACTCATTTTTTTAATATTTCTAATATGTTTTTCAATAAAAATATTAGCTTTGTAATTTTTTATTACATTATATATTTGTCATATTATTATTTAAATCATATATTTCTTATATTTTAAAAAATTTTTTAGTACAAAATATAGATAACAATACATTTATTGTATTAAAGAAAACAATACATTTAATATAATGTATTTATTTACTCGATTTTATTTTCCTCAATGGCAATATAGAGAAAATTATATCTTTACTTTTTCGTTTCTCTTGGATAAAAATCCTGCACCTGCAAGATTATGTAATTGTTAAATCATATATTTAAATTGTACTAAGAATTTAACAATAAAATATATATACTCTGCTTGAGTAAAAAATGTAGGACATTTTTTTTTTGTTAGTGCTGGTTCAATATGGGGATACTTTGCAAAAAGTTAATGACACTAATTTCTTCTTTTTCATAAATGCCCACCCTGATTAATTGTATTGTAGAGTTATATTATATATAAATAAAATTAAAGATAAGATAGATTGATTTTAATAGGAGGGTACGTAATCTTAGAAAGTAGCTATAATTATTTATTATTTAATAATACAAACTACTTTTAACTATTATTCTTAATCATTACTCCTCCGATCCAAAATATAAGTACTTTTTCTTAGTTTAATATTGGTTAAAATATAAACAACTTAGTAAATTTTTTTTGAAAATTCTACCCATTGTATTTATTAAGCTAGATCATAATGTAAACTTATCTCTCACTTATTTTGGCCTAAAGTGGATTGGTATAGAGATTAAAGATAAAAAGAGAACATAATATATATTTTATAAAAAAAATTTTATTAGTATGTAAAATTTTCTAAAAAGCTCCTTATATTTTGGACGAGAGAGAATATGAAATAGTTAACAGCATTCTATATTTTCTTTCAACCAGAGGAGTAAAATGTTGTATATGTAAATTGGATATATGCAGTTAGTTTTTTTTTTTTGTGGTTAATTAATTTTTGAAGCACAAGACATTGGAGCAGAATTTTGTTGGCTACGTATCAACACAGGTGGACCTCATCAATGCAGGATGTTTGTATTGACTCCTATTACTTGATCCCTATTTACGACCTTGGGGCCTTCAATTTTTAGTATATGGTTATTTAAGGGAGCCAACTTATTATTGTTATTTTTTTTTTTGAGGGAATTGGCTTTCTTCCATTGCAGAGGAAAGTAGAGGAGGGATCTTTGTAGACTTGGACTGTTAAATTAGGTTTGATAATTTTTAAAAACATATATTTAATTTGAACAATTTATATTTGTAATGAAGGAGTAGTGGAGAGAAATCAACCTCTCTTGAGAACTGATGTTTAATTTATTTCAAATTTTGATATGCAATTGAGAATGGTCTAAAGCTTTTAAATAATTAAGACACATCTAATGTCCTAAATTTGATTTTGAATCAATGTGCCCCCTTATTTTTTAATCTCTTTTTGTTGAATAAAAAAAATGTTGACCGTTAAGTGCTATTGCGGACCTAATTGCTTGACTTTTTTTTGTCAACGTGTCATGACACTTGGATATCTAAGATTGTGCTTGGTATTCAATCATTTCTTAGTATTCAGAACCATGGAGCAACATTCCAAAAATCATAATCACTAGATAACAAATAAATTAACAAAGACAACGAGAACCATCAACCAAGAGGAAGAAGAAACAATTGTATCGTTAATGTAGCATTCAAATCCGAGACTTGAAGACAATTTCAAGAAGTCTCTTCAAGCTCTTACCTTTTTTTCAGTAGCATTGTACATTCCATATCAAAGAATATGACTATATCCTCTTAAACAATTTTTTCAAAAACAAAATCACCCTTTCGTTAGAAAATTAGTGAACCCCACAGCGATTCCACATCAATTGATAACAGACACTAGTATCCAATGGAAAGACAATTTTGCTCTTGAAACATTGTTTAGCCCAACTTTTAGTGCAGAATGCCTAACTCTCTTTCAAAAATAAAAAGGGGAAATAATATTCTTCAATCCTTTTGCCTTTTTTTTTATTGGTTACCTTAGAATGTATACTTGTATGTTTGTTCCCTTGATACAAGTACGGTCTTCAATTATAGTGTCAACCCTTTTTACCACAATAGGCCTCGTTGCTAGCATGTTCCTTTTATACCGCGATAACGTTATTTTGTAAGTGCATTATGCATAGAATACATCCAATGTAGTTCCGAAAAAAGAAAAAAGAAAAAATAAAAAAAAAAAAAGGACTTAATAGTCAATCTGACTTTTGCTGATTTATTACTACTCCATGGTCCGCGGGCTATTCAAATCAAATCTAAATGATTCTAACATGACATTTAAAAAAAAAAAAGAACAAAATTGTGATACTAAACTTGAAAATAAGTAAAACTGATTTGACAAATCTAAGAAACTTACCCCGTAGAGAAGCAGAGATGAATAGTAGAGAAGTCAATCTACTAAATTGTCAAATGTCATATTATTCATCATTCAAAATATTACACTTCAACATTATTTGATGAACGAATAATAGAATAGAACATATAAATCACATGATAAATAAAATGCTACAAAAATTTGTAAGACCAAGTCTTCCTTCTTTTTCCCTCCCTGCAAAAATAATGCTGTAGGTGCCCATCTGTACAGAAAAAACAGGAAAAAGAGAGAAGAAAACCAATTCTCTTCTCCTATGGCTTCTGGAACTTCCAAAAGGTTCTCTATCTTCTATTTTCATGAAATTAAATAATCTCTAGCAGATCCTTAAAATCCAGGTAAAACTGTAAGATCCGCTATTCCTTTAGGAAGTTCAGCAATTGCTTTAAGCATAGCTAGCCTGTTCCTTCTGATTTTATCATCATCCTGCATGATGGCGTAGAAAATTAGGGCACATCTTTCATGTATTTCCTGGAATATTTTACCATATCATCCAACCAAACTAAAAATATCAAAGGCTGCAATAGATTTCAGAATAACGAATGCTTAAAGTGGCTCGATTTTATTTGAATCTAGTGAAAGAATACGAGTATTGAGATTATTACAAGTTTATCACTCCAGTTTTATATGATCAACAAAGAAAATGAACCAAATTAAGATACGTGATTAAAAAAAAAAAAAGGGTCAAGGAACAGACAAAAGAGACAGAGAATCAAATAAAGGACATCAATATATTATATAAAAATAAAAACAGGTGAACACCGTTATTTTACTGTTTCTTTACATTTATTGATGTGACTGTTATTTATTTTTTGAACTCTACAAATTATTAAAAAAAAAATTAAATCACAGTGTAAATGCACAGGGTTGAGACTACTTCATATTGTAAGAGACTGAATGCTGAGTTTTGATGGCCTCAACTATGGTAGGAATGTGTTATTTCTTGAGTAGTCTTTTGTTCAGTCCCTTTCTCTTAATTCCATTAGAAAGACTATTAAAATAATTGTCATACTTCGAGAACCAGAATTACTATAAGACAATACTTCAACTGAACTGGGTATTATAAATGTCATGTCTAGGAACAAAGCTAACATACCACCATCACAAAGACATGGTTGAAGAAATTCTCAAGTGGCTGTATCAATTCAGATGAAACTTCAAAAAAATTATCAATCTCCAGACCTGTACAGCGAAGGATACTCCCATATAAGGGTCGATAAGCAGATATATATATATATATATATATAAATATAGCAATTCCCATTTCTACTGAAAAAAAAAATCTAATTATATGAAAACAATAGCAGCAGTAAGAGAAACAAGAGTAGTCTGGTAAACACATGGAAATGATGATGGAAATTAGAGTAGCTATTGCATTTATTGTATGATATTAGGACTGACTAGATTATGATTAGGGAGATCGATATGTATCTTTTATAATTATTACTCATTAATCCTTTGCCTTAAAATTACAATTATAAATAAGACAGACGGTAACACAAATGGTAGCTTGGTATGTTTCTCTATCTCATATGGTACCAGAGCCATTGGTTCTTATTTTTTAGGGTTATGTCTCATTCCAACCCATCCTGTTTTGTTTCAAACCCTAAAACACCTAACACAATTACTCTTCTCTCAGCCTACTCAGGCCCACTTCTGCCTGGAGCTTCATTGACGACACAAGTCAGCCCACCACAAATGGAAGCTGTCACCTGTCCACCTTCTGTCCAGTTTTGCTTTGCTGGCATGTAAGGGTGCGTCTGTTGTTGTTTCCTGCCATTGATTTCCTCATCATGCTCGTTGTGATCTCTTCCTCTAATCTTGAGATGTGCTCGTCTTTTTCCACTCTGTTGCATTTCTCATATTTGCTCTCCTTCCTTTTACGCCAAGTTTCTGCCATGGCTGTCTCATATTCAATGAAGTCTGGTGCCCTTCTATTTTCAGCGGTACTTCTATCATTACCTATGGAAAATTGCAGGGGCCCTTAAATTCCAAGTCATTAACTTTGTCGTCTTTGGTATAAGGGACAAGGGCGTCTGGATCACTTGACTAAGCAAGGTATTGATATTCCTGAGACTCAGAGACCTACCTGGGCAAGGATTGACACTCAGTTGTGCTTGCTTTTCACGGAATTCCCTTGATCCCAAACTGCTTCCTCTTTATCAGTCCTTTAAGACTTGCTCTGATGTCTGGGGTAAGGCTGCTATATTATATAGTAATGATATTCGACGTTATTATGATGTGATTATTACTCTTGTTAGTCTAAAACAGGAAGATGTGGTTGATGCTACATATGTTAGCCACAGAGTCATTTGCCAAGAATTTTGACATATTAGCCTTCCACATCTGAAGTCTGAGAAAAAGAGGGGAGAAAGCTTTTCATGGTCCTAGCCCTGTATAATCTTTGGCTTGCTTTTCGTCATCTTCAAGGTCAAATTCTTGGTGGCTTATCTGTCCTTGCACTCGATGATGTTCTCTCTTGTCTATAATGGGCCTCCTTTAAGAATGTGACTTCTACCGATGTTGTTTCAGATGCTTCAGTTCGGGTTTGACAGAGTTCTAATTGTGGTGGGGGGAGGGCATAATGGCCCTTGGAAATGTCCTTAATGTACTTATTGTAACAAACAAAATTGGTCATCCTCAGGATCGTTGCTATAGCCTCCATGGGAGACCTCATAATGCAAATGTTGCCCAAACATCTAACTCCCAGTCACATGCATCTCCTATGCTCGCTAAAGGGTAGCCACTTCAATGATTACTCTTGACGGGTGTTGATTACAAAGAGTACCTCCATTTCCACGCCAACAAACAGTCATCACATGTTGCCTAGACTGGTAAATTATGTTGCGTGCTCGCTCATTCCTCTCTTGAACCATGGGTTATTGACTCAGGTGCTTCTGCTCATATGTCTGGCAATAAGAACCTTTTGTCCAATTTCATTGATTCCTTTTCCCTTCTAGCAATTACCACTACTAATAGTTCTCACACTACACCTAAAGGTATTGGCTAGGCTTCCATTTATCCTTCTATTAATTCACAACATGTTCTTGTTCTTGTTTGTCCTTGCGATCTTGTTTTTGTTAGTCAACTTACTCATGCACACCTTTGTTTAATTATCTTAAGTGATGTGTCTGTTATTTTACAGGATCAGAGTATAGGTCAGACGATTGGTGTCAGGCATGGGTCACGGTGATTGTATTACTTTCCATCTACAATATCACTAGCTACCTAGATTGCCATCCTGTCAAATCTGGTTAGCAGCCACCTTAGCCAGCCCAAATATCATACAATAAATACAATATCTACTCCAATTTCTAATATTAGTCAGCCCTAATATCATACCATAAATACAATATCTACTCTAATGTCTAACAGATATTATCAATCGTCAATATTACCTGGATTAATTCTTTTCTTAACTGACAAAAAAGTGCTCCATAAACCCCTTTCTTCTTCTGTTTCGAAGGCACCTTCATTGACCTAATCAGATAGTTTTTGGGCAGTGAGATATACCAATATTATTGGAAGACATGCAATTGAAAAATTAGGTATTCCTTCATCATGTAGCATCACTAGTATGATAAACAATTATGAACTAATAATGAGTACAAACTTACCAATGGGCGAACCCTAATTCATCCAATAAACTACATAATGTAATTCATTTGCAACCATTATAGGGAAGTTACATAATTACATAGGATTATTTCATCACTTCTGATTGAACTGTTAAACTATCACATTCCCATATCAAACCTTCCGTGGGAGAAAATTTAATGCATCGCTGATTTTCTATTGAGTTTAACATTGTCCTGATGATAATCAACCAGGACTTAATGGTTAAATTTACCCATAAAATTATTTCATGATCGAGAATGAGTAAAGCAACCACTTGAACAGCCTTGATAAATGCCTTCCTACATGGTCGGGATGTCATCTCATGTACACACACATTATAGCTGCCTTAATTTTTGTTTGATAGTTTGAGCACTTAGAAACGTAACTTCTATCAATACATAGACTTATTTTTTGATAAAATCAAATTCTAATCTAGTTTCCTTGTTAAATCTGATACTTTATGGGAAAAACCTTAATATCATGAAGTTCTTCCTTTCCACGGACAATTCTTGTGGGTCGAGAATATGCTTCAACAACTTTTGAGTAAAGCTCGCCTCTTGATAGTTCTTCCATCTACAACCACAATTGTTAGCCATCAGCATGTGAAAATAGATTAATAACGTAAGGAGTCAGCTTGATCGTAAATATGTCAAATACTCGTTTTTAGGGTGTAAGGAAATATGATTCAATCACTTGTGTTATTTCATGAGGAAAGGCTATAAATACACAGAGCATGATCCTAGATAATTATGACTAATCAAACATAGCCTATCCTATACAACCTATCACAGAGGAAGCATGCTTACAGATCTGTACCGAGCCAATAACCTAGTAGAGTCAAGATGAGTGATAGCAACATGCAGTATGTGACATCCTCTTCTTTCTTGCTCTTAACCAATGCCAAATACTTGACCTCATCCCGCATGGTCGTTAACTGTTGCAGAGCTGCCGTGACCACCCCCAAGAGGCTCCAATCAATAGCCAAGAAACAGGTGGATTACTTGCTCGGAGACAACCCATTGAAGATGTCGTACATGGTAGGGTATGGTCCAAGGTGCTTGAGAAGGATTCACCACAGGGGATCATCTCCAGTTGATTGCAGTACATTCGGGGAAAATCCAATGCTCAGCAGGGTTCAGTGGGATGAAGTCGTAATTCCTAAATCCAAACTACCCTTTTATTCCTAATTCCCCAATTACCCCTATTGTTCCTGATTCCCATGTATCACAATTGGTAATTTGCAAGAGGGAGTTGATGTGATGTGGAAGGCAAATGAAAGCATTGATAAGTAAAAAGCAACTTTTCACATAAAAGAATAGAATGGGCTTTCATGAGAGTTTTGAACAAATGGCTAAACTCAATGAGACCTAAAACAGGCTTTTCCAAGTAGTGATCTTGAAGTTTACACATAAGTTCCTCCTAGACTAAACTAAATATGGTATTCTCATGTGCCTGCTACAAAACTGAAATCTATGAGCTCAAACAATCTCCTCAAGCCTACTTTGAGAGATGCATCCAGACAATAAAGAAGTGGGGCTATTTGCAAGGGCAAATGGATCACACTTTATTCATGAAGTCCTTAATGAATAAGATGACTGTTTCGATAGCCAATGCAGATGATATAACTGTAACAAGAAATGATGTTAATGAGCTCATTTGAAAGGTGTATTAGGCAAAAAATTTGAACATCAAATATGTTGTTGACTTAAAAATAGTTTTTAGTTGTTCCTCTGTCTAGTAGAGGAATTGCGGTATCCTAGAGGAATTGGATTTACTAAAAGAGATTAGCATTAGGGGATCTTAATTCTTAACTAGCTAATATTTCTAACGGACCTTTCTCATAAGGTTGTTTCAAGGGATGCTCAACACTAGTTGACAACTCTGGCACCAGCTGGATACCAGCTTTGCTGTCGGCGTTGCATGTCCTTTCTTGCTTGCTCTTTCTCTCTTAGCTTGGTGCAATTGGCACCAGATGTAAGCCATGACAAAGACCATAATACCAGAATATTATGTCATTATTGTGATTAGCATTTATTAACATGATTAATTAGGCTTTATTAGTATTTATCAAGCTTTATCTCTCCTGATGTGTATATGTAGAGCCAGTTTGTACATGAGGAAATACAACAACAACAACAACAACAAGCCTTTATCCCACTAGGTGGAGTCGGCTACATGGATTGCAAGACGCCATTGTGCTCTATCATTTATCAAGCTACATGAGGAAATACATGAATGAAAAATACATTTTTCCTCTCAAAATTCCAAATGGTATCAGAGCCAATGATCCAAAATACATCCTAGGGTTTCTCCGAGCTATGACTCAGGTAAGTCATTCTATACAGCATATAGGGCTGTGATGCAGGTGTTGTTTGAAACCATTGTGGTTCTCATCGCCCCCCTAGATATGTGAACTTGCCAAACACCATCGAACTTTCTTTCCTAGAGCCAAATACACATCTACCAAACCATTCACAGTGACATGTGGGGACCATCTCACACTACAAACTATACTCAAAACAAAATGGTTCATCTCCTTCATTGATGACCATGCTCGTGTTTGTTCGGTTTATCATTTAAAAAACAAGTCTGAGGTTGCATCTACATTCATGAAAATTTTCACCATGATCAAAAACTAGTTCAACACTAGCATCCAAGTCTTACACACTGACAATGGTATTGAATACTTCAACCAGTCTCTAAGTAATTTTCTCTACATGCATGGCATTGTCTATATAGATACTGGTGCCCATACACCCCAACAAAATAGGTTGTAGAAAGGAAAAATAGACACATACTTCAAGTTGTAAGAGCACTCATGTTCACTTGTAATGTGCCAAAGTTTTATTAGGAGGATGCCATTTTAAATGTGACCTATCTGATCAACTGAATGCCCAATTGAATCTTAACTTTCGAAACTCTTCTAAAAAAATTGCAAAGTGTTTTTCCGACATCCCACATTGAAACCAAAGCAATAAACTTGAATCTCGAGCTATCAAGTGCAACTTTCTTGGCTATTCTCCTACTCAGAAAGGATATAAACGTTTTGATCTTGTTTTTAAATGCATCTTTGTAAGCCTTGATGTTACCTTCCATGAAGAAACTCCTTTTTATTCTAATTCTTTAATTCAGGGGGAAAATATAGATGAATTTCAGACTTGGGAACTAGAACCTAACACAGAATATGTACTTCTCGAGTCATTACCTAAGTTGCATAGATACAGGTACAAGTATCCAATACGATACGACATGATACGGGAACAGCAAATTTTCAAAATTTTAGGATACGGATACGGGAATATTTATAATATTATTTTAACATTTTATGATATAAGTATAGGTATTTTGATTTTTAAACAAGAATTTCTAAAGTAATATAATGATATTTATAGTAATTAACTAAAATATTAAGTGTTTTTTCAAGTTTTTAAGCAATGTAGTAAAAAATTATTGAAAAAAAAAATCATATCACAAATGTTAGAATATGGGATATTTATGCAGAAGTATCCTACAAGTATCGTATCGGATATGGGTGCGTTTATTTTTTTGAAGTATCCATACTACATAGGTCATTACCTCCTTTACCAAAACCATTACCACCCACATCATTTGATTTGTCCAACACCCCACCTTCACCAACCTCTTCTATTATGCCAAAGTTTGAGGAAAACAAGAAAACAGAGGGAGATATGTAAAGACCACAAAAAGAGAGTTGTTAATTTACACTCGAAAGAAGAAATTAAGAGATACTAGGCAACTTGTACCTGAGGCACTAAGAGAGTCAAAACCAGAGGTAGTTCCTGAAGCTGAAGTACCATTGTACCAAGGACTAATCCATCTAGTGAGCTTGATGATCAAAATAAGGAAGTGAATCTACTGATCTTGATCTACCTATTGCTCTCCAAAAACAACCCCGGTCATGTACTTTGCATCTGGTTTAGAAGCATATATCCTACAAGGCTCTCTCCTAGTTATTAGGCCTTCATCACTAATTTGAATAAAGTTGTTATTCCTAACATCCAAGAAGCACTGGAAATACCAAAATGGAGAAATGCACTCATGGAAGAAATGAGAGCTTTGGAAAAAAATGGAACATGGGAGATTGTAGAAAGACCTGAGGCTATTGCTCGTTTGTGTGGGGAAACCTAATGACTTGGAAAAGTCAAAAGTAGAAAGTTGTATTTAGAAGCGGTGTTAAATTAGAATTGAGAGCATTAGCTCAAGGAATTACAAAAGAACTATGGATAAGAAGGGTCATGGAAGAAATACAGGTCAGAATTGATCCACAAATGAAATTGTATTGTGATAATAAGGCTGCCATAAGCATGCCATTGAATCTTGTACAACATGAGAGATCTAAACATGTTGAAGTGGATAGACATTTTATCAAAGAAAGTAGAAGGAGGCATTGTTTGAAAAACCTACCTACAAAGTTACAAGCTGCAGATATGCTAACCAAGGGACTACCTAAGCCTGCATTTGAGAGTTGTATAAACAAGTTGAACATGATTAACACCTATAATTTAACTTGAGAGTGATTGTGGGAATATTATGTTATTATTGTGAATAATTAGCATTTATTGGCATTATTCATTAGGCTTTATTAGTATTTATCAAGTTTTATCTCTCTTGATGTCTATATATAGGATCAGTTTGTACATTAGAAAATATATAAATGAGAAATACATTTTTTTCCTCTCTCAAAATTCCACACATTGATACAAAGAAGACATTGATAGAGCTCTCAAATCTCACTTACTATCTGCCCTAATGCTGCTTACCTTGTATGCTGATTTTGCTGCTAGACAAGGAAAGTTCACCCGCTCAGAAAGGATGGAACGAACAATTTCTGCACTTACTTCCCTGTCAAACTGTCGAAAAAAATGTGATATAATGGTAAAATTAACCTGATCATTGTGTCTGATGATACATTCCATCTGAAACATAACATAAAGACCACACTCCACAGAAACAGAAAATAAATACTACATGTGATAATGCACATGTTTTCTGACCATCAGTGCTTGAAAAGCATTTTATATAAGACAGATGGGAGCTCAACATATTCATGGACTACTCTTTAAAATCTCTGTTTTTACAAGATGCAATGATTGGCACTAACTAGAATGGGGATAGATGGGGTGATAGAGCATTGCCAATAATGTGGGCAAAGTTCCAGACCAGAAACCTATTAAAGCTTAATTTTCTCTCTCAAAACCTCAGATATTGTACTTATTGTATATGACTGAGGGGGATTTTGCATTTATTACTCATTATTATTCATTATTGTACATACATTATAAATAAGACAGACTATAGAGCATAACCCACGTTGACTACTTTCCAAAATCTCTCCATTTTACATTTATGAACAGATACATACCAGGTATTGCTCCAATCTCCGATTAACAAATTGATGTACCTAAAGGTAATATCATAATAATCAGATTTTGATTGAACAAAAAATGTAAAAGCATCCACAAAGACAAAGGTCTTAAACTGGAATCTCGCATTGTGACTGTGTATTTGTGATATATACATAAAATGTTATGAAATGTTTTATTAAAAACAAACTTTGGCTTTCCTTTGTTCTCAATGCATGAAAGAGTATAGTCAGATATATGCTGTCAAGTCTCTTTTCCCTCTCAATGTTCCCCTAGCTCTGTCTCACACACTTTCACTTGTTTATTAGAATACAAATAATTGTAGCTACTAGAAAATTACGCAGTAAGTTGGCCCAATTTATTAACAGCCAATTGTAAGTTATTAAACAAATAAATTTGGAAGAGCAAAAGGGTAGAGGAAGGAGAAAGAGGAGGGAATTTTCTTTTTCTTTTTTTTGGGGGGGGGGGAGAGGAGAGTGGCTACAAGGGATTCAGGAAGTTGGAAGAGAAAACTGACAAAATAAACTGACCAAGTTGTTTGAAACTTCCACTGCTGTAAGAGCTCCTTATAGGGAGCTCAAAATATAAGAAAATTAAAAAAAAAGTCAAAATAGTTACACAAGTAAAAATAAAAAAAATAAAAAATAAAACTGATTTATCTATAAAAAAGAATATAGGACTTCCATCTTACATCATCAATTACACAAGGATCAACTTTAACGGGTTGGACCTTTGCAGCAAGTTCCAGAGCCAGTTGAAAATGTAGGTTTTTATTCTTTTCCACCAACAACTGTACCTGAATTAAATAATAGAAACCAACACCATTCGGACAAGACGTTCGGCTTTCAAAAACTCAAGAGTGTACATATAAGGATATACTGACAAGACCATATGAGATTCTCCGCAGGCCAAATGGGTCATTTGTGGAACTAGGTTGACATCCAGCAGCAAATAAACCAACCAGGCTATCTAATCTGCAGGAATACAAACAAATCAAGGAAGGTGCAGAACTTCATTGTTTAGGTATCAATATATTTAAGCTTAACAAAGCACATGACAGATCCACCGAAAAAATAATAATAATAATAACAACATTAAACTCATACACAAGCACGCGCGTGCGCGCACAAAGTATATGACAGATTCATTTGAGATGGAAGCAGGAAAGTTCTACTCTCTCCGTTCAAAATGTAAGGCATTTTTAACCGAATCTCACCCCCAATAAAGTAGTTACCTACTTTCAAATTAACCCTATCTTTCCATATTTACTCCTATTAAACACCCTACAAAAAATATAATAAAGTCATTCAATAGGGAAACTTTTGAAAAAAAAAACAATGATTGCACCTCGAAAAACTAAAAATGCCTTAAATTTTTTAACATCCAACTTTTCAAAAACTGCCTTACATTTTTTAACGGATGGAGTACAAAAGGAAGAAAAAACTGCCAAGGATTTCAAATGCATAGCTGATGAAAAAAAATTGCTTTTGCCAATGTCGGAAGTAAAAAAGTACAAATATAACTTTGAAAGAAAATTCATCTATTGATGCTGGGATGTTCAACTTGCACGCACATTGATGCAACCACCATTTATTTTCAACATGTAGATCCAGGTTTCTAAACCTAATGGCAATCTGAAACAAAAAAATCACAACTGATGGAGGCCCAAGGCCACGGCAAGCAAATAATCAAGCATGCATTGAAGATTATCAGAACTCTAACTCCTTGAAGCTCAACTGTGAAGCATCCATGAGAAAAGCATGACGTACATGCCATCCATTTGTTCTGGATGAAATAAGATTCATACCTCTCGAAATGTGAAATTTTCACTAAAAACAGACAGGAAAAGATCGACACTAGAATTTTCACCTATCAGCTATTGCTAAAACTATTCCAGCATCACTTTTGGGAAGAATGTCACCAGAAAACCTAGGAAGGGTGATCTCAAACAGGGCATCTGCAATCTGCAAGGTATGGCGTAACAAAGAAGACAAGCAAGGTTATGCATAAATATAAATATAGTTAACAAATAGAACTAGAAGACAAAATATACAATTGACTGGTACGGAGATACACATGTGAATGCAACTCTTAATGTTGCCAAATGGAATAGTAAGGAAGCCTCAGCAAGATGAACAACCTGCTCTGAGTATCCATCTTCAAGAGCATAGTGACGCCCCATAATTCCTGAAAGTGATGTAAATTCAGTGACAACAGCAGTGGCTAGATCAGACATAGCAAGTGATGCAGCATCTTGAACAATTTGATGCACGTCTTCACTGATTTCTAAGAATAAACACAGTTTAGAAACCATGTTTTCGACACGAGTCATCTTATCCAGCATGGTTCCAAGCTTCTCCTGTTTGTTGCATTGGATGTTAGGAAGAAAGGCCATTACAGATTATGCACTATGTCTTGAAGAACTACAAGATATTAGTGACAATTAATATTCATTTAAACTCAAAAGCTCAAACGATTAAGTTCCATTCTTAGCTTTCAATACAATCTTGAACATCCCTCCTCACATTAGAGCCATTTAGGCTTGAAGTCGTGACAAACCACAAGCCCATCATACCTTGTGCTGAAACAAATTTAGTTGATAACAAAGCAAGCAACATACTTTAGACATGGACCACTTCAGATGAGATTCCAATACTGTCACCCCTAACACTCGGAGGGACAAACCATGCTTCCAAAGGAAAACGAAAAGAATGGAAATCATACTCCAATACATTTAACTGGCCACTATTCTCAAACTATCTGCAGTGAAGACAACAAAATCAAACCTAACAACCAGAGGGGCAAAAGCCACCCACATAGCAACTCAAGAAAATATAATTGATTATTGAATATTAAAAAAAAAAATCAATTCAAGCAATACTTCATGGGCTTGACACAAATTATCCTCCTTTAAGTAGCCAAATAAAGGCTCTGTCATAATATTTAGCCAAGAAAGAGAGAGAGAAGGAGAAGGGAAAAGGAAATAGAGAGATAGAGAGCAGAGAAGAAAGGACAGAGATAGTGGAAACACAATTATTATTCAGCCAACCAGGATGCAAAACACAATAGTAGTGCATCCTATTTATCGATTCCATAGGCTCCTTTTCTTAATCTAACTAAAACTTCCCATAAATAAATAAATTATAACAAATTATCAAACATATCAAATATCCTAATATATCCCATAAATATCCCAATATATCCTATTACCCTAATATGTATAAGTACATATCAATATCCCCCTCCCCAAGAGACCCTTTCCCTCAAGGGTCAAGTACAATCAAGTGTACAGTACAAAATCTGAAACTAAACAAAGGAACCCAAGGTTAAAATCTGGAATTAGATCTTGAATATTCAAGGCATGACTAATTGAGTGTTTTGGAGTTGGGCCACCAAAATTGATCCATTGCCAAAAGAAACTTATGGCCTGTGGAATTTTTAGAGAGGAGAAATTGTATTATCTCATTGCATTTCTGATGTAAAAACTGGTCCTATATATATACATCAAGAGAGATAAAAGCTAATAAATACTAATAAAGCCTAATTAATGATCCTAATAAATGCTAATTATTCACAATAATGACATAATATTCTCACACTCACCCTCAAGTTGGATCATAGATGCTAATCATGTCCAACTTGCTTATACAACTCTCAAATGCAGGCTTGGGTAGTGCCTTGGTAGTACATCCGTAGCTTGTAACTTTGTAGGTAGGTATGTCAGACATACAATGCCTCCTTCTACTTTCTCTCTGATACAATGTCTATCCAGTTCAACATGTTTAGATCTCTCATGCTGTAGAGGATTCAATGCCATGCTTATAGTAGCCTTGTTATCACAATACAATTTCATTGGTGGATCAACTCTGACTTGTATTTCTTCCATGACCCTTCTTATCAACAGTTCCCCTGTAATTCCTTGAGCTAATGCTCTCAATTCTGATTCAGCACTGCTTTTGGATACAACTCTTTGCTTTTGACTTTTCCAGGTTACTAAGTTTCCCCACACAAATGAACAATAGCCAGAGGTGGATCTCCTGTCACCATAGGTCCCCCCCAGTCTGCATCGGTGTAAATCTCAATTGTCCTTTGATCATGCTTCTTGAATAATAATCCCTCACCAGGTGTACCCTTAAGGTATCTGAGAATCTTATATACAACTTCCAGGTATCTCTTCCTTGGATCACACATGTATTGACTTTCTACACTGACAGCAAAAGCAATATTTGGCCTTGTATGGGATAAATAAATCAGCTTCCCAACCAGTCTCTAATATCTATCTTTATCAATGGTTTCTTCTTTCTCCTTGTCTTCTTCTTCTTCAACTTCATTATCAGAGTTGTCTTCTCTTTCTAACTCCTCAATGCCACTTTCCTTAGGTGGCTTCTTCTTTTTCGAGAGCATAATAGGAGTTTCCTCAGGTTTACAACCAAACATGCTAGTTTCCTTGAGAAGATCAAGTATATACTCCCTCTGAGATACATATATTCCTCGTTTTGACCTAGCAACTTCTATCTCGAGAAAATATTTCAACTTCCCAAGATCCTTAACTTCAAATTCCTTACCATGGACAGTTTTTATGCTTGCTATTCCATCAACATGATCTCCTGTAAGGATTATATCATCAACGTACACAATGAGGATGCACTTCTTAGCTCCCTCAGCCTTAACAAACATCATATGATCTAACAATCCTTGCTTGTAGCCTTCTAACTTCAGGACCTTTGAGAATCTATCAAACCATGCCCTAAGTGACTGTTTCAAGTCACACAGTGATTTTTTCAGCCGGCATACTTTGTCATTTCTTCCTTTATCAAACCTAAGAGGTAAAGTCATGTAGACTTCTTCCCTCAATTCTCCATTTAGAAAAGCATTTTTGATATCTAGTTGATGAAGATGCCATTCAAGGTTGGCTGCCACTGACAATAGAATTCTTATAGTGTTCAGTTTTGTCACTGGCGCAAACGTCTCTTTGTTGTCTATGCCATAAGTCTGGATGAAACCTCTTGCTACTAACCGTGCTTTCAACTTGTCAAGTGTGCTATCAGCCTTATACTTTAGGGTGAAGACCCACTTGCAGCTAACTAGTTTCTTACCTCTAGGTCTTTCAACAATCTCCCATATTTCATTTTTCTTCAAAGCTCTCATTTCCTCCATAACTACATTTCTCCATTCTGGTATTTCCAATGCCTCTTGGATGTTGTTAGGAATAACAACTTTATCCAAATTAGTGATGAAGGCTCAGTAACTAGGAGAGAGAGCCTTGTAGGACACATACTTTTGAATCGGATGCAAAGTACAAGACCGAGGTTGTTTCCGAAGGGCAATAGGTAGATCAAGATCAATAGATTCACTTCTTTGTTCTAAGTCATATGGCTTACAAGATGGATCAATCTTTGGTACATCAGCTTCAACGACTACCTCTGGTTCTGACTGTCTTGGTGCCTCAAGTACAAGTTGCTCACTATCTTTTGTTTTCTTCTTTCGAGTGTAAACTAACAACTCCCCCTTTTGTGGTCTTTCCACATCTTCCTTTGTTTTCTTGTTTTCCTCAAACTTTGGCATAAGAGAAGAGGTTGGTGAAGGTGGGATGTTGGATAGAGGTAAGGGCGATGGTTCTAGTACAGGAGACACAGACTCAAGAAGTATATATGCAGCATTAGGTTCTAGTTCCCAAGTCTGAGGTTCACCTATATTCTCACCCTGAATTGAGGAATTGGAATAAAAAGGAGTTTCTTCATAGAAAGTAACATCGAGGCTTACAAGGATGCATTTAGAAACAAGATCAAAGCATTTATATCCTCTTTGAGTAGGAGAATAGCTAAGGAAGATACACTTGATAGCTCGAGGTTCAAGTTTACTGCTTTGGTGGATATGAACAAAGGTTGTGCACCCAAACACACGAAGTGAAAGTTTGGTTTCAATGTGGGATGTAGGAAAAACACTCTGCAATTTTTGGAGAGGAGGAGTTTTGAAGGCTAATATTTGACTGGGCATTCGGTTGATGAGATAGGTTGCGGTTAAAATGGCATCTCCCTAATAAAACTTTGGCACGTTGCAAGTGAACATGAGTGCTCTTGCAACTTCAAGGATATGTCTATTTTTTCTTTTTGTGACCCCATTTTGTTGCGGTGTATGGGCACACGTACTGGTATGGACAATCCCATGCATTTGGAGAAAATTACTCAAAGATTGGTTGAAGTATTCAACGCCATTATCGGCGTGTAAAACTTGAATGCTAGTGTTGAATTGGTTTTTGATCATGGTGAAAAAGCTCATGAATGCGAATGCAGCCTCGGACTTGTTTTTCAAAAGGCAAACCCAACAAACGCGAGTATGGTCATCAATGAAGGAGATGAACTATTTTGTTTAAGTACGGTTTGAAATGAGAGATGGTCCCCACAAATCACTGCGGATAGTTGTAAAAGGTTTGTTAGGTGTGTATTTGGCTCTAGGAAAGGAAGTTCGATGGTGTTTGGCAAGTTCACATACCTCACACTGGATTTCACTATGATTCAAGGTCGGGCATAAGGTTGGAAGCAACCGCTGAAGGTAATGAAAATTAGGATGACCTATTCTCTTATGCCATAACATAAAATCATGAACTTTAGAGGTAGATGTAGAATTACTAGCAATAGGTGGGTCATCCACTCGAGTGATGACCTCTAAATAGTAGAGCCCCTCATATTCTTTGGCATTGCCGATTGTCGCACCAGATAATAGATCCTGAAACACACAATGTGATGGGAGAAATTTAGCAAAACAATTTGAGTGCTTGATCAATTGACTGGTTGAAAGTAAATTACAATTAAGTTTTGGCACGTGAAGGATAGATTCCAAAATAATAGAATCTGATATACGGATACTCCCTTTTCCTGCCACCGGTGCTAAGGAGCCGTTTGCAATCTTCACTTTAATATTTCCAGCACATGGGGTGTAAGTGGTGAACAATTGATGACAATTAGTCATATAATCAGATGCCCCGGAATCCACAATCCAGACCGCTGCACTTCGAGTTGTCTTTAAAGCCTGAAGAAAAGACCCTCTTTTTGCCATAAATGCCATGGGTGCAGATTTGGAATTATGCACAACACTACATAAAAGTAGCCACAGCACCACTCTTAGCACTTCAAATGAGGGAAAAGCTTTCTTGTAGACTGAAAACAGAAGCCACAACCCAGTATAACTCCAAACCCAGCAAAACAAGGCACTAACAACACCATACGACCTGATTGTGCTGGATTTGGTTGGAGAGAGTGCGTCGTTGCCGTCCGAGAAGATCGCATCTTGAACAAAGCCTCCACGCGCCGCCACGCACCACCGGAAGCTTGTTGACGTAGTGAGCAGGGGTGGCACATGTGGTCTACACGCGCTGCCATTCGCCATCGCCATCCTGGGTTTCGCTGTTCGGAGCCTCTTGAGTACGTCTAGGGTGGCGGTGAGATTCAAAACTCGCTCCACCATTGTCCACACAAACACCGTCACATACTATTCAGGCGGCCTCATTCTAGCCATTTGAAGATTTACTGAGCACCAACTAAATTGTTCTATACAGTGGGTGTGTCGCATACATATATACGTACAAAACCATGATGCCAGCCGAGATATGAGGCCGAGAAATAAGGGATAGAGAATAAAATAAAAAATTTCCTAATATATTTGATCCTATAATAACTATTAAATATTTACATTAAATATGGCATATTTCCATACTCCTCCTCAAGTTGGACCATAAATGTTAATCATGTCCAACTTGCTGATGAAATAATCAAACTTATCTCTACTCAAGCCTTTGGTGAGAACATCAACTGTTTGCTCCCTTGTTGGTATGTGTCTCATTTGGATGATGCCAGTATCAATCTTTTCTCTGATAAAGTGTCTATCTATCTCAACATGCTTGGTCCTATCATGTTGGACTGGGTTGTGTGAGATGTTAGATTGCTGCCATACTATCTGAATACAGAGTGATAGGCAGGTTAATATTCTTTTTTAGTTCCTCAATCACCCTTTTAATCCATATACCTTCACAAATTCCCAAAGCAATAGCTCGAAATTCTACCTCTGCACTACTACGGGCTACTACACTTTGCTTCTTGCTTCTCCACGTAACCAAGTTTCCCCAAACAAAGGTGCAGTATCCAGATGTAGATTTTCTATCTTTTTGATCACTTGCCCAATTTGCATCTGTGTAGAGTTGCACACTGCACTTCTTAGATTTCTTAAACCATAAACCCTTTCCAGGAGTACCTTTCAAATACCTGAGAATCCTGTAGACCTCATTCAAGTGTTTCTGCTTGGGGTCATGTGAATGTTGACTCACCATGCTAACTGCAAAGGCGATGTCTGGCCTAGTATGTGACAAATAGATTAATTTCCCCAGCATATGCTGATACTTGCCCATATCAACAGACTTGCCAAGATCCTCTTCATTGCTTATCTTGTCAACTTAGATGGGTGTATCACTAGGTCTATACCAAGCATGCCAGTCTCATTTAAGAGATCTAGCACATATTTTCTCTGAGAAATAGATATTCCCTTCGTGGATCTTGCCACCTCCATGCCCAGAAAATACTTCATTTCTCCAAGATCTTTTATCTGAAACTCTTGAGCTAGCACCCTTTTAAGATTTTCAATCTCCTCAGCATCATCGCCTGTAAGAACCATATCATCCACATAAACCAACAAAACAGTAATTTTAGTGCCTCGGTGTTTGAAGAACATCGTGTGATCGCTTTGACCTTATTTGAACCTTGCCATTTTTAGTACCTGTGTGAGTCTCTCAAACCACACTCTCGGAGACTGCTTTAGTCCATATAAGGACTTCTTCAATTTGCACACTTGATTCGGTTTATTTCCTGGGAACCCTGGTGGTAATTTCATATACACTTCCTCTTTCAACTCACTATTTAGGAAGGTGTTTTTTACATCTAATTGATGTAATGGCCAATCAAGGTTGGCTGCTAGTGATAGAATTATTCTAACAGTATTGAGTTTGGCTACCGGTGCGAATGTCTCCGTGTAGTCTATACCACACACTTGGGAGAACCCTTGAGTGACAAGTCTCCCTTTGTGTTTGTTTAGACTCCCATCAGCATTATATTTAGGTGTGAAGACCCACTTACATCCAACTACTTTCTTTCCTGGAGGTAATTCTACCACATCCTAAGTATTGTTGCTTGTCAATGCCTCCATTTCCTTGATTACAGCTTGTCTCTATTTAGGTATGGCCATGGCCTCTTCAATATTCTTTGGTACTACGACACTGTCCAAATGGGTAGTAAATCCAGAAAATTTAGCAGACAATGCTTGATAAGACACAAACCTCTCGATAGGATGCCTAGTGCAGGCTCTCGGCTTCTTCCTCGTAGCTATCGGTAGGTCAATATCATCCTTACCACCTGATTCTTCCAGATTTCCTCCATTATCTTCTTTTGGACCTACATCTAGTTTTGACTCTTGGTCAGTGCTTGAGATATGGGTCTGTTTACCTGTCTTGTTTTTCCGTGTATAGGTCTATGCAAATCTGGTGTCTCCCCCTGTTGTGGACGTCTCCTTTGGACTAGGATTTGGCATATCACTTCTAGCTTGATTGGTAGTATTGGTGTTTTCAATTCCTAGGTCCAAATCAAGATCAATGAGTTCAAGAGACAAATGATGAGGTATAGCTATAGGGTTGGGTGTTTCAGGTATTTCACTTGTGTTTTCGCACATGCCAATCTGCAATTCATTCCAATTCTCCCCTTAGATTGGAGATTGTAAGTAGAAGGATTCTGTTTCGTGAACGGTGACATCATAGGTGGTAAAGATACGTTTGGTAGTGGGATCAAAGCACTTGTACCCCTTTTTAGTGGTAGAGTAACCAAGAAAAACACATCAGACAGCTTTGGAGTCAAGTTTGTTTGTGTGATGAAGATGAACATAGGTAGTACATCCAAATACTCGTAAGGGTAAAGTATTTTCCAGGTAGGGTAGATTGTAAGTTTGGTGTAGAACTTTAATGGGAGTTTTATATGACAAGGTGCGGTTGGGAAGGCGATTAATAAGGAAGGTCGCAGTTAGGACAGCATCATCCTAGTGATATTTAGGAACATGGCTGCTAAAGAGAAGTGCACGGGCTGTTTCAAAAATGTGCTTATTTTTCCTTTCAGCAATACCATTTTGCTGAGGACTGTAAGGACAGGTACTTTTGTGAACAATTCCATTGAAAGTAAAAAAGTGGAGATGTTTGTTGAAATATTCTGTGCCATTATCAGTGTGGAGTGTTTGAATAGACGTTTGAAACCGATTTTTTACCATATGATAGAAATCAATGAACACCTGAGAAACATCAGATTTGTCTTTTAGAAGGAACACCAAGGTAACGCGAGAATGGTCATCAATAAAGGTGATGAACCACTTTGAGTGAGTCCTATTAAGGACTCGAGAGGGCCCCCATAGATCACTGTGAATGATTGTAAAAGGTTTTGATACAACGTATGGCTGATTAGGAAAGGAAACACGATGATGTTTTGCTTTTTCACAGGAGTCGCAATAGAGCTGAGAATAATCACTTTTATTGCAAATTGAAGGAAACAATTTTGACATATAATTGAAACTAGGATGACTAAGATGTTTGTGCCATATCTCCAACTCACTAGTCCTAGGGAGAGACACTTTATTGCATGACCTAACTAACTTTATTTCCATCCAGGTAGTAAAGACCATCAAATTCCTTAGCACTGCCAATTGTCATCCCCGTCAGTAGATCCTGGAAAAGCCAATAAGTAGCAAAGAAATCAACATGACATTTCTCATTCTTTGCCAATTTACTTACTGAGAGTAAGCTACACTTTAAATTAGGCACATGCAAAACATGATGTAAGGTTAAAGTAGATGAGAGTTGTATACTCCCTATACCAGAGATGACCGACTTTGATGCATTGGCAATCTTAACTGTAAAGTACTTTTGGCAAGGTACATAGGCCGTAAATAATTTAATATTATCAGTCATATGATCCGACGCGCCTGAGTCTACTATCCAGCAGTCTCCAATGCATACTCGTGTAATAGTAGCCAAGGCTTTAGAAAAATTACCTCTTTGTACCACAGTAGCAATAGGTTGCTTATTATTAGTTTGCAGGGCTGACAGCATTTCAATGATCTTACTTAGTTGATCATTTGAGGGCTGTGAATTATCATCTCCCATAGAGCTTTCAGCAACATATCCATGGTTTTTTCCCTTTCTTGGCTTCCAGTTGAGTGGCTTACCATGGAGGTCCCAGCATTTATCCTTTGTGTGGCCCACTTTCTTATAGTGTTCACACGTGGGACGTCCTTTAGTGCTTCTAGGATCATTAGACTTGGCAGCAAGAGCAGATGATTCAAAAGTACCGATTTGAGAAATGGGTTCATCTTTCAACATTGCCTTCCTTCGGTAGTACTCCCTCCGGATCATTGCAAACGCTTCACGGACAGATGGCAAAGGTTCCAGACTCATAATTCTGCCACGAACATCATCCAAATCTGAATTAAGTCCGACTGGCAACTCATACAGTCGTTCTTTCTCCAGCCGTTTTCTGAACCGAGCGGCATCCTCAGAATTGGTCCATTCTTCAGCAATAATCAGATCAAGTTCTTGTCACGATTACATTGCTTTACGAGCCATAGCTTAGATTTAATCTCAAACACTTGAGAAGCATTCTCCCTATCTGAGTATGCCTCCTTCATAGCGTTCCATATCTCCCGAGCTGTTGGGAGAAATAAAAAACTTCTTCTTCACAGCCGGTGCCATTGAATTAACCAGCCATGAGCATACCATTGAGTTTTTGGTCTTCCAGAGCCTGAGAGCCTTGACATTCATTGCCTCTAGACACTGGGTTTCATCGGAAACGTACCCCCATTTGCCACAACCTTCTACCGCGAGCCGCACCGTCTGCGCCCATTCTCGGTAGTTGACGCCGGTGAGCTTTTCTGAGACAAGAGAGACGAGCGAGCTCTCTTAGCCAGTAACGAGGTGTGTGACTTGACGCGAGCTCGCATCGGACGAACTCTCCAAGCCGGTCGACTCTATATTTCGATGAGTCTCAAGTTGAAAGTTCGAGTCCATGTCTGTCTCTAATGATTCAGTTGCTCGTTCTTCTTCATGCTCTGATACCATAAAGATTTACTGAGCACAAACTGAATTGTTCTATATAGTGGGTGTGTCACATACATATATACATACAGAACCATGATGCTGGCCGAGATATGAGGTCGAGAAATAAGGGATAGAGAGAATAAAATAAAAGATTTCCTAATACATCTGATCCTATAATAACTATCAGATATTTACATTAAATATAGTATATTTCCACACCATTCCAGAACTAATTTAATTTGAAATTTTGAGCCTGATGCTCTGATACCATGTGGAATTTTCAAAGAGGAGAAATTGTATTATCTCATTGCATTTCTAAGGTACAAACTGGTCCTATATATATACATCAAGAGAGATAAAAGCTAATAAAGCCTAATTAATGATCCTAATAAATGCTAATCATTCACAATAATGACATAATATTCCCACATGGCCATATTCATTTTCTCATCTCTTCTCTTCTTCCTCACCTTAAAAAGTTGGAACACGCAATACAACACTCAGCCCGATGTATTGCCCTTTCAAACTGCTCTAGACTTGTGATGCCCTTGCTAGCGCAAAGGAAAGAACAAGTTCCCATGACAAAGAAAGAGAAACGATCAATAAGAAGAAACAAAGACCACGGATGAATCCCATAAAGATGGACCCATGATAAAAGAGGTTCCCTAGCATGAAGGGGCTTCTACATCTTGAAATCCTCTATGTCTTCAAGTCGAAGCCATGACAAACATAAACAAAGGCCAATGGTGACTGAAGAGCAAAGATGTACAATAAAAACACAAGCTGACCGTAACAACTAGCAATGAAAATATCTTGGCTACCAGAATCTAGGTTCTTTGTGTAAAATGCGACATCACTACTAGTAGGCCCATCACTAGTGAACCAAGGCATATCTTCAAGGATATGTTGGGTACCTATCTTAACAGCAGCATCAAGTCACACTATTATTTAGTTAGCAGCAGGGAAGACCCACCCTCTTCTTGAACAACAAAAGGTTTGCTCGTTGGCCAAGACTAGCTACTTGAACATTTGCTGTAATGCTGCTAACTCTTCCCGCATACCAGGCATTGTTTCTCAAAGAATGGCCCTTATCTTTTCATGCTCCATTGCTGTACCCTGAAATTGCTCCATATCTGGATGCCAAGGATAGCCTTGCTACAGATAGATTGTGAGAGTAGGAAATGAGAGAAGTAGAGAGAGAGAGAGAGGTAACACAATTATCCTAGTGATAGATTGTGTGGACTCTTTTTCCTAATTTAACACTAATCCTAATCCTTATCTAACTAAAACTTCCTATAAATAATAAATTGTAACAAAATATCCAATATAGCAAATATCCTAATAGATCCTAACACCCTAATATATAAAATACATATATCAAGCTCTAAGGGCAAGCAATCATTGTTGTATTCTTAGCAACATTAATCATATATACTCTTTTCTCACAAGTTATGCATGTCAAGGCACACGTGAGCTTCATTCAATTTCCATGCAATGCCTAGTGACAAGCCTTAAAGGACTAGATCAATGATGGCATCAATATATGTTTAAGAAAGTCTCTCCTGAAGAATACATTTAATTACCAAGTTTTACTGCATGTTTTATTTAGTAGTATTTTGATGTTAGTTTTGTTGTTATTTAGAGCTTTTGATATTTTATTTTATTTCCTCTTGAAAACATTATAGTACAATGGCATCATGCAATCCATGTAGTCAACCCTACCTAGTGGGATAAGGCAACTGCTTGTTGTTGAACTCTTGAAAACATTATCTAGTTGGGTGATTGTTATGTTATCTTTCCACTGACAGGATTATGACGTTTCACATGTTTACTTTTTTAAGGTCATAAGACTTCATGTTTACCAATTTCAAACAAGAAAATTAGTTTTAATTTAACATTCAAACCAGCCATTTTCTTGAGATTTTAGGCATTGCAACCTAGCATTCCAAACCCCTTGTGCACTCAGAACATTGAGATTTCAATGAATCAATTAAATCATCATTAAACTCTGAAATTCTTCAAGATATGAGCTGGGTTTTTCTTTAGCCACTTTATCACACACACTTAACATTATTCTAAAAATTGCTCACGTGCATTTTTTTTAATTGCCTTTTGGGTTGATGAAGAATTCAAAAAAGAGAGTATAGCTAAGTAACTTATACATGCATTTCCTATAACCTTTTACAGTGATATTATCTAAATATTGAATTTACCTGTTTTGATTTTAACATGAGCTTCGAACTTCTAAGAAAATTGTTTGTCCACTTGAGAAGAAAATAAAACTAAGACAATAGTTTCTTGAACTTTCAAATTAAAAGACACAGAGTAGTTCTTGTATTCATTCCCTATGGGTCAAGCGTGAAGCCTTGAATAACTTACATGAAAGAGAATATTTTTTAGTTGATCTCGAAATTCTGACAATCTTTTTTGTCTATCCATCTCATAGAAGAATTTAGCATCTTCATAGCGAGCCCTGAAAATGTAAACAAGATGCCAGGTTTAAAGTGGATGGACTGGAGTCTCCATAAATTTACACAATGACATAAGATGTTAATACAAACAACATAATGCTAACAAGTGAGATTGGCACTGAAGAACAAGAATTGGATGCAAAGTGATAGAGCTCTGCTCTATATTAATTACTTTCAACAGAACTTTAAATGCAAGAAGGAAATAAATGAGGAAAATTCTGAGGTTTTGATATTAAGATTTAAGAACCGAATCAGTGTTACAAAAGAGAAACTCACTGATTCTGGCCAAAACCCTATTCCCTATGGATGAAAATTACAAGAAAAGGAAATAACACAGCAACAAGAACACAGCCTCTCACTGGTGTTTGAAAGACCAGCACTCTCCTCTCTTCTGTCTAACTCACAACAACATTCTTGAGTGCTAACCAAAACAGCAACAGCAAAATAAAGCAAGCAAAAAGGTGACCATCGTATCTAGACTGAATCTAAGCCACCTTACCATACATCATGACTTAATCCTTAATTTCTGGCCCCCAAGGGTATTAACTCTGATCCATTGGGTATTTCTTTTCTACATCCACCTGCCCCCTGGATCTCCTCTTGTACGTCTGACTATATCTCAAGGTTACATCACGAAGCATTTAGCTTTTATTGTTCACAAAAAGGCACAGAATCGAATAAGCACAAATGTGCAGGGTCTACAGCCTATGTCTCAAATTCTGTCAGTCAGTGAAATCTATTGTAGAATAACGAGCATAAAGAGCATTACAATGAACATAGCCATTATACTTACAAGTTACAATATGAATATAGACTCTAAAATGCACATTTTTCAAACAATTATATCAAATTGCATACATATTTAGAGAACTATATAACATTAGTTAATTGAGAGATGAATACCTAAGCACAGCCTCATTTCCTCTCCTTACAACAGTTTCATTGATTGCCCCATTTGCAACCTAACAAAGATCTCATGTCACGTAACAGATAAAAAATTAACCATCCAATAATTCTAGAAGCTTAGGTATTTAACCAGAACTCACAGCAATAAAGTACGGCAACAATCCTCCGTTTTCATCACACACAGCAAAATACTTCTGGTGCTTTTGCATAACCTGCAGAAGATATACATAATAGTTATTTACCATCTTCACAAGTCTTCAAAACTCAGAAGCTTGCATAGAAATTTCAATGGACAAGATGCCATGTTCAATATTTAAGAGAAAAAAGTTGTATTTCTCATTCATCTGACCTCGTGTATACAAGACAATGGAATATATACAACAAAGAACACACACACACACACAAATAATGCTAATAAAATGGAAAATATTCCCTATATAGACATATCCTACTCATATCATAGTGATAAATGCAATAAAGTCTCTGATTTCCCACCAAAAAAAAAATAGTGACATTGAGGCAAAAAGCAACCATCAAAATAAAATTGACTACAAATAGTCAAGAGCTCAACTCACCATAGTCAGAAGATCTTTAGGAAGCTCCAGAAAGGACTCTTTAAACTTTCCAAGCACTGGAACAGGAGCTTCAACAAGATTTACAACCTAAAAGTTGATTCATATGGCCATTCTTAGAACTGAAAATTGACAATAAAGAGAAGAGAAATTAACATCAGTTACCTCATCAAGCAACCCTTTTGGAATAAATATTTGACCATTTACACTTTCTGCTAGTGTATGACATTGCTCCAGTATTATACTTTTGCGACCCTGCAAAATTGGGCAATAAAGTTAGCTACTTGATACAAGCACACGCACGCGCACGCACAGATTAAAAAAAATCCCATTGCTACCTCTATTGCAACATTAATTCCAGCACCTTTAATAGCTTCTGCATAAGATTCAGCACTTACTACCTGCAAAAGTTTTAACCATGCTGTTTCTACAGTACTTGATCAATGTAACACAAGTAACCAAGATATTATTCCCTCTTAGTCTATCACAAACAGACAGAAGTAGACACTTCACAAATTTATATATATATATATATATATGAAGAAACTGAGGCAACAGAGAAACACTTGATCTCATAAAATACATTCAAAAGTATATTAGTTTAGCAAACCATGAAATGGAAAGAAGATAGTTAGGTAAACAATGAAAAGATTATCAAGTATAACATTTTCCAATTGACAAATACAATTAGCATAGTCTTAGGCAAGCACCTGGACAACTGCTGAAGAAGTATTACGAAGACCACAAGATAGGTTTCCACTACATCATAGAAACGAACATGTTAGGAATTATAAAATCATAGAACTGAAAAGGTCTTGAAGTAATAAGAATGCCATTAGACTTAGATCTAGCAAAGAAGTCTTTCGGTTCTTTATTTTTCTTTTTATCTATCTTACAAATATGTCATCACAGATTAAGTTGCCTAATTACATCTGAAGCATATCCAACCAAAGCCAGTGCCCTTATGCATAGCCCGTCAAACATAATGGAAACCCTTAGAATATTTTTAGCAGTTAGTAGTTAGTAGAAGGTAGCATTTATGGCACAAGTGTTTACAAATAGCCTTGTATTCTTGCTCATTTTACAGCAATACAAGTTATTCTCCCTCCAAAATTTCACAATGAATCTAGCAACAGCAAGTTACCAACTGAAATTCTGAAAATTGGCCAGCGAAGTCAATTCTATAACTTTCATAATGCCCAGCTTCAGGACAGCATTATGGTTAAGCTACCAATTCAATTAGATATAAATGACACACAGTAAACGTTAAGAACACAATCATGCAGGCACTTGCGCGCGCACAAACAGGAGGGAGGAGCGAAAGAGACATGCATACACACACACATATAACATGCACCCATGGCTTTCAACAAAATTTGATGAAAAGCAATCCAAATTTCCAATGAACTTGTATAGATTACACTAGAATGAAATCAATTTCAGGTAAACATAAATACATGAAAAAAGAACGAATGACATTGTGACCACATGACATTGATGAAGTAGAGATTATCCAAAGACTGTAAAATACCTTATTAGCCCAGCATAAATAAATGGAACTACTGCATCCCCATGCATGGCTAAAATCCAACGTATAGGCCTGCTAAACATTACCTACAAATAAAACATAAAGAAAACATTACATAACCAACTGGTTCAAATATTTCCAGGGAAACCAACATTAATAATAATTCTGTATTAGTTATAACTTTGAGGGTTGAAAGTTGTTAATTGCTTATTGGCCCAAAAAAAAAGTCCCTTGTTGCATATCACTGATTAGTGAATGACGGAACTTGAGGAACAAGTATGATCTGAGAAAAATGTTGAAAATTATGTTCTTCTCTTGAACGAATACTCTAATGCAAGATGAATATTGAGAACCTCAATTTATAGTCATAGAGCTAAGGAGAATTTTCAATAGTATCCTTAATGCCTATGAGAGTGTACAATAGTCTCTTTACGACCACAAAATAATTATTGTGAATGATTTCAAACATTCTAACGAGGTTACAAGAAGCAGTCCTTGCTAGCTAGATGACATTCTCAACAAGAAATGAAAGTATACAAAATGATGAGGCACCTTTTTATTAAATTCATGGGATATGCTTTCTTGTAATCTTTACTTTTGAAGAGACTTTGCAAGGAGATGATTGAAATTTTTTTTTTTTGGGGTCTTCTAGACAATGCTAGAATTTTACAATCTAGCCATAAGTGAGTTTGGAATTTAAATTCTTCACTTGTGTATTCTCATATAACTAACTTCCAGTTCCTTATCTCCACCCTTAAAGGGAGATTTTCCTCTTGAAAAACTCAAATGGGATTCTCAAGCTCTTCCAAAAAAAATATAATTTATTTGAAAATAATTGTACAGAATATTCTAATCTTACATTGAACCGAAGGGAGTCAAAATATTCTCATCTTACATTGAACAGAATAGGGGATATATACAGTAAAGAACCATCTATTTGGCCAAGAAAGATGGATATGGCAGGATATATGCAATACAGGGAATAAGGAATAAAAGAAATATATCAGATCGTACAAATATTTATATAATAAATATTAGATTTCCACAATAATTGCTAACAGAAGTGACACAAATCGCCCATCTATGTCCCCTAATAAAGCAACACTGGTGCACACTTCGTTAAGTATTATCAAGAAGTTGTTTTCTTGTGGAATACATCGTTCAAGATTTTTTTGGTCTGAGCTAGATTTGTCCAAAAGGATTCAGAGTAGCTTGTCCTTGGAAAGTTACAAGGTTTCTTCCACAAAAGGACAGATCAAGTTCGCAAATTATGTATAAATTTGGGATCCATAATGAAAGTAGAATTAATGTATTTTAGGGGTGCCTCAATTTTCCAGACAACCTGTGGACAAGAATTTTGTTTAAAGCTTATTTGTGGTGTTTGGATCAAGGTTATTTTAAGTGTTCCTCTCATATACGGAGTAACTAGGTGGCAGTGTTGCATGATTAACCTTTTTTGCTTTCCATGCAGCTGACCCCACCTAGTAGGATAAGTCTTGTTGTTGCATTTATGTTTTGCTTTCTTATTCTGTATTTTGATTTCATAAAAGGATTCATCATCCTCCTCATTTGCACCTATTTCCTCTCTTAATCAAAATTCACATTCAATCAAAATAAAACTTTTGAGATAATTCAATAAGCACATGTAACCAACACAATGATGGCCTAAAGGGATGGGTGTTTACACTTTTTTCCTGGAAAAATTACTTACTTTTTCTTTTTGGGGGGGCACTTTTAAGAAATTTTGAGATAATTTTGCGATATTTGTGTAAACTTCTAAAAATAATGAGAAAATAATTAGCTATAGTAAAGGAGAAAGAATATTCATAAAAATGTGAAGATACAAAAAGATATTATAAAATTTGAAATTTATGAACAGGACACAGCAAGATATAATAAAATCTAAAAACAATTAAATAATACATAACTTTTTTAGATTGTAACCAAACCCAAAATAATTCCTGCTTTAAAATTTCTAACATATCTTACAGCAGTAACAACAAGCCTTGTTCCACTAAATAGCATTTCTAATGTATCTTAAAATCACTTATTCCCTCCAAACCACAATATAAAGCATCTTCTAGAGCCGTGCTTGGTCCAAATTATAAGGCCTTGGATAACTTTTATATTTGGATTTCCAACTATACACCTACTTCATTTTGAAAAAGATCATGCATTGGAATTTTAATTACTGTTATCAAGGCTTTTTTTATATAAGATATTTAATGAGAGTACAAATGAAAAGATGTGGACATTTCTAGGAATTTAAAGTTTCAACTAACACTGTTTGTTAACTGTGAATTAGTTAACTATAACTTATATTATGATTTGGAGGGAGTATTTTTTAAGCTCAAACAAATGGGCACATAATCTTTCATATAAACAGAAGATTCCCGTCTCAGAAAAAGGGGGATTAAAGTAAAGGCTAGGTTCATGCTAAGTTCAAATTAAAGTGAAATTCAGTAAATGCCTTCAAAACAAAAGCAAAAACAAAAACAAAAACAAACATTGGCTTCGTAATACCACAGGAATGGATCCTCTGAAGTGGGGAATCCACAAATTTCATTAAATTTACCATTGTAAGAAAGATAGAAAAGATTTTACATTTTATAAAAAAAATAATAAAATGAGAGAAAAAATATCAAAAGAGGAAAACTTCACAAAAATTCATAAATTTCAATTTTAGAGGATTTGCTTCTTAATACCATAACAGCGTAAAACAATGAAAAAACAAGTGCTTTTCTATTATCTATGCTCCAAACAGCCCTATCTACATTCGTGAATGAATTTCAAGAAAATGTTAGTTCTGGTCCCAGGTAGTGCTTCCTGATAATATACAAATCAAGATGCTAACTCATTGCTAATAAAGCTATTATATGTGTGCAGTGTAAAAAAACAAAGAGCTTGGATTTTAATCCAAACCAAAATGGCTAATTATAAGGTCACTCAGAATTTCTTCAATATGAGTTTAATAGGGTCACATTTTGTAGAACTAAACTGACAAAACTGCTCTAGCTTTAGCCTTTCAATCTATTAGCAAACAAAAGCTATATTACTTGCTGAGAGACTTAAGCAGCTGCGTACCTCAGAATTCCAGCGCATCATCTTTGGGAAAGATATTTTGGCAATAGTAGCAGGCAAATCTTCAGACAAAACCTATTAACAGTAGAGCAAATCATAGTGGCAGTAAGATTTCTCCTGACAAGAGATGTAATGAGAAAAAAGAAACAAAGCATCCATGATAGAATATAAGTACAATTCATCCATCAAACACACAATTCTTTCAATAATATTGGTCAAATAAATCCCTATATACACTAATGGTCAATTTGGTTGGAGGGGAGGGGAGGGGCCCGGAGGGAAAATTGGAGATGTGTAGCCATGTTTATTGGGACCAAAATATCCTTAGTTGTTTTTTAAAATAGTCAAACTATGCTTGTTGCTATCTCTTAGTTATAACTTCTGGGTCATGTTTTCTTTTCTTCTTGTTTTTTATTTTTTTCCCCAGATTTTGTGACCTAAATGTAATTGAATCTCTAGGGTGTATCAAGATTGACAAAAACATGATTACAGAATCTCACTCATTGTTTTCTTCTTGTGCGCATCCTGACAGAATTTGTGTTTTTCTCAATTGTATTTATAAAATTATAATCATGCATTATCATTAGATTTGTTTAATAAGTTTAGTAAAAAAGATTGAAATATATAGAATAAACTAAATATTAATTACAATATAACTATTTTATTTTATTTATAAAAGAGAGAAAACTTAAAATAGTTGAGGGTATGATAGTCTATGCATCATTATTTTCACTTCCCTCCTCTTCTAAACCAAGCAAGGTAAATATTAAAACCTCTTCCCTCCCCTCTGTCACATTTCTCTCTCTGCTGAACAAAACAGGCCCTACAGGTAAAGTTGTTTAATATTCCTGTTTGAAAATTTTATAAAAGTTTATAAAGATCATATACAATCAAGGATAGCTATACACTTTCATATTGACATTCACATAAATCTGCTACAAATGCTAGTTTACATTCCACAGATTTACAGACAAGATAGACGCTAAATTTCCAGTAGTGGATCCAAGGGTTATTAATTCGCAGTAGTAACCTTTTTAATGGATAATACTAAATGGGGAAAAAAATCACAAAGCCCCAAACAATGATCAACACATCAAACAAGCCAACATTCTCAACAAACTTGTGCTTACCCCTTGCACCAAAGCTAATGGCATCATAGAAAATTCAGTAAAGAAGATATGATATCATAAAGTAGTTTGGAATAGAAAAGGAAGAAAACATATCAGACTTGCACTACGTTCGATGAACCACTATGTTGACTGTAAAAGCACCTTAGAATCATATAAAATGTTTCACTCGGTACTTGGCCAGACTTGAAATAGATTTACTTCTCTAAAGAGAGTATAATTAAACTTTTGTCCAGGTATAGTTTTCAGTTATAGGGATAATAAGGCTTATTGTTTTTGATGTTGCTGTATGCTTATGGTACTTTCAGGGGAAAATAACAAAGCTGGAAGAGATTTCCCAAATTTCAAGCAAAAGGTTTCAATGCTGTCTCTTTTTACAACGTTCTAAATCAGATAGTGCTTCGCTCCTATGTAATGCACCAACAAAGACCTTGAGTTGAATACACAATATTTGAAAGCTAGATTCCAACAAAAATATTTGAAAACCTCCAAGGCATGTCTTGAGGACTCCTTTACACGAGCATAAACATATTCTGTTTTTCCTGCAATATCAAAAACCACATTGAAGTATCACCCAGGATGTAGCATTATTATAAGGATAGTTTAAAACGACCAGAGAGTAAAGTAGACTGAAATGCTTGATAGTCATATTGCAACAAGTTTTGCCACACATAAAATAAGCATTAAGAAAATATTGTTGTGCTGGATAAATGCAGCTAAGTAGTTTACCAGTTAAAGTAGCCAATTATAAGGTTACATTATACGCAAGATCCATCAATAAACGATTCCCTCAAAAGTGTGAGCTAAAAGGTGAAGATCCTCAATAATTTTAAAATAACTGCTAACATGCCATTTCACAAAATCGCTCTTTATACTAGCAATGTATATAAACAATTAAACACAAACCTTCCATTTCTTGTGCTGTTGGATGTTGAGTATAACTAATCCTAGTACATTTGAATCATTGTTGTGCTCTTTTTTTTTATTAGTTTGTTAAAGGAATTTGTGATAAAATCAAGGGATTGCCAAACCCTAAAATCTTGAACAAAATGCTTTTTCCTAGAGTACCCTTCAAGTACTCAAGGCTTTGATAAACTGCTTGGAGATGGAACTCTTTAGGATCATGCATAAACTCGATTACCACACTCATAGCAAAGGCAATGTTAGGTTTAGCATGGGCTAGATAAATCAACTTCCCCATAAGTTTCTAGTAGGATTCCTTGTTAACAAGAGGATCTAGAGGAGGTGGTTTTCGTAGCTTTGGTTTATCTAGATGCCTTCCTATCTTATAAGGCCTATGGTTTTGTTCAATTAGAGTGCCCATAGGATTGCAACCCAGCTTCCCCCTTCAGCTTGGAGATCAAGAACATGCTTCTGTTCAGATATGAAGATGCCATGCTTAGCATGAGCAACTTCAATACTCAAAAACTATTTTAACCTCCCTAAATCCATCATTTGAAATTCTTTCATCAATTCACTTCGCAAATAGCTAATTCCTTCCAGATCATTTCCTATTACTATGATATCATCAACAAACACAAGTAGAACTATTACTCCCCTAGAAGCAGAATGTTTAATAAACAAAGTATGATCACCTTGGCTCTATTTGAACCCTATACCAACCATGGCTTTTGTAAACCTTCCAAACCATCCCCTAGGTGATTGTTTCAATCCATAAAGACCCTTTTTAAGTTTGCCAATTGTACTAGGAGAAAGTTCTGAATCAAAACTAGGTGATAGATGTCTTCCTTTAAATCCCCATGTAGGAAAGCATTCTTCACACCAAACTATTGTGATTCCCAATCATGAATAGCTACTAGAGATGAAAAAATATGGAAAGTATTCACTTGTGCAATAAGGGCAAAAGTTTCAACATAATCAACCCCATAAGTTTGAGTATACCCTTTGGCAACAAGCCAAGTTTTATATTTATCCAAGGAGCCATCAAATTTGTATTTGAGAGTGAAGACCCCTTTACACCTAACAAGCTTCTTTCCTTCCAATAATTAAACAAGTTCCCATGTATTGTTCTCAAGTGCTTCCATCTCAACTTTCATTGCCTTAACCCAATTTTCATCTGATAATGCCTCAAATAAGGCTTGTGGTATTGAAAGATGTTGGCTAGTGGGAAAGGCTTTATGACTGCAAGACAATTTCTCATATGAAAGAAACAAAGATAATAGATGTAGAGATCGTTTGGTACAACTCCAAGTTCTTTATATCAAAACAATAAGTAGATTAGAACCAAGTAGTTCAGAATTATTACTAGGAACATCTTGAATGTTAGAAACATCACAAGAATTTGTGACTGCAAGACAATTTCTCATAGAAAAGAAACAAAGATAATGGATGAAGAGATCGTTTCATACAACTTTAAGTTCTTTATATCAAAAAAAATAGGTAGATCAGAATCAAGAAGTTCAAAATTATTACTGGGAACATCTTGATTTTTAGAAACATCATAGGAATTTGAAGTAATTTCAGTGTTTTTAGGAGAATTACAAGCAACCTCAAAAGTTTCTAGCACAAGTTTTGAAGTTTGAGCAAGAGCTGATTCAAATGATTGAACTTGTATAGGTTGGGATGTTCTCTTGTTCTTCCGAGTAAAAACTTATAGTGGTTGAGTAGAGTTGAGAGTTGATGATGCTTCCAAAGACTCACTAGAAGAACAACTAGGAAGTTCACGGAGAAAGAAATCATTACCTTAATCACCTTGATCATCATCGAGAGGACTCTCCCTTTTAAGAATTAGATTCAGAAAAAGTAACATCAACTAACGAAAAGAACTTCCTAGTAAGAGAATGAAGGCATTTGTATTCTTTTTCAATAAAGGAACACTCAAGAAACACACTTATGGGAGCTCTAGGGTCAAGTTTGGTCTTTTGTTGAGAATCCACAAGAACAAAAGTAACACACTAAAAGGTCCTAGTTATGTGACCATTTGATGCTGTAGATATGAAAATGATTAATTTATTATGTAAATATTATGTTTTATTAGATAGGATTTTATATCATTCCTTATATCTCTCATAGCCTGATTTTTAGGCCATATTTTTCATCCTTTGTTGTATATACTAAGTCGTTCAACTCTTGTGAAGTACAAGATTTATTATCCGAGACTGATATGGCTCAAGTCAAATGCTCCGATGCACAATGCGACGTTTGACCTTGAGGGATCTTCAAAAACCAATCTACGTCAGGGTGGTGGAAACTCAATGATTGCCGCCCTCAAAGAATCGTTGGTCTCACTCATGCCTGAAAACTCTTTGGCAACAATTACAAAGAGTAGGCCCAATCTATGAAACTTGCCACTGAAGGCCAAGGCAAGCTAGGATATATCACAAGGGATATTCGTACTCCAGATGCATCAAATAGCAAGGCTCTACAACTATAGAAGTCTTCAAACTCCATGGTGTCCTCATGGCTCATCAATTCTATGCACCCCACCATAAAGAGAAGCTTCATGTTCCCACCCAGTACATGTGAAATATGGGAGGCTGTTAAAGAAGCATACTTGGATGGTGAAAACACATCGCAACTATTTGGGATTCGAACAAAGCTTTGGCAGGCAACACAGGCTACTCAAACTCTCAATGAATATTACCTTGAAAAATGTCTCTTTAGAAAGCACTTTACATAAATAGTGAAGAAGAGTAGAAGTGATCTGAGGATGCTGTCAGGTTTCACATGCGTGTGGAAAAGGAATGCTTGTTTGAATTTCTTGCATGTCTTAACTTTGAGTTAGATGATGTTTGTGGACGAATCTTGAGCTTGGACCCACTTCCCTCAGTCTATGAAGCATTTGCTATGGTTAGTCGGGAAGATTCGAGGCAACGAGTCATGCTAAAAGATAACTCGATGCCTTGTTCCAATTCTTCTAAGGCTTCAGCACTTGCTGTTGGCTCAAGGGATCAAAAGACCAAAGGCAAAATTGTTTGTGAACAATGTAAGAAGACTAGACATGCAAAGGACACTTGTTGGGACCTTCACAGTAAGCCTCCTAATTGGAAACCCAATAACGAAAAGGGTCATGGTAATGTTGCTAAAGCAACAAAGAATGAAGTACAGCAGCCACCAACTTTCTCTCAAGCAAATTGGCCAACTACTTGAAATGTTAAATGCACTCCAAAACAACCCACAACCACCAAAACAACCTATTGCTATTGTGGTTCAGTGAGGTAATTTCTTTCATGTTTTAACCACAAACTTTGTAAGACAAGAGAGCATCCCAACAAACCAAAGGAAAATCAAAAGCCTAGCAAACCTCCTCCTCCAAAGCCTCCTATCAACAAGGAATCCTATCAGAAGCTTGATTGAAAATTGATCTATCTAGCTCATGCTAGACCTAACATTGCCTATGCAGTGAATATGGTAAGCTAGTTTATGTATGGTCCCAAAGAGTCTCATCTACAAATAGTATCTCATTTGCTGGAAAGGTTTTCTAGAGAATCTACAAATAGTATCTCATTAGCTGGAAAGGTTTTCTAGAGATTCCAAATAATCAATCCTGTCCTTCACATGATGCAGTTTGTCGATACCTCACTTGTTAGAAAGGATTTCTAAATCTATTCGCATGGATGAAATTTTATCCCATCCAACCCTCCCCGACTAATTTGTGTCTAAATTTTAACCCATCAGGAGATGAGTTCTTCAAGCAGGGGAGAAATGATGAAATATAGGATAATGATTAATTAGGATAATTAGGGTTTATTTAAAATATTAGGATTATCCAAAATGAATATTCAAATAAAAATATTTATCCATTAGAATTATGGTTTATTATTTTATTTCATCATTATTTTAGATTTATTTATGTTTAATGAGATAGGATATTATCATCCTATTAGTATCTTTTAAAATTAAAATTAGGATTTAGATTTAGATTTATTATGTTATTATTATTTTATCATTTTAGAGCTCTACAAACAGAGCTAGGATTTCATTTGTATAGAGCTTTTGAGTATTATTTAAGAGTTTTCGAGAGTTTGGGAATTCCCCTCCTTTCCCTCCCTTACTCCCTTTTCTCTTCTCTCTCTTCCCCTCTTCCCTTGCCCTTTTTCATCAATATGGTATCATGAAACATATTTATTTATCTAAACAATAGTAGTTCATGTATAAAGATTTTTTTTTTTCCGCCTTAGTAAGTGCTGATGACTTGTATGTTCTACAAGCATCCACCATATTTACAGCAGAATGCATTCATAATAATTTAGTGAACACATTTAAATAGCATTCTACCAAATCATATTTGGAAATCACGGTGAGCAGGTTGTACTTCGATTATTTGCAAATTTACATTCTCTTCCTTTCTATTTTTGCTGCTGTCAGCAGCATTCTAGAGTCAAAACCAAGCAATATATGATATAGATATGGCGTAACAAGTGAGGCAACAAGAGATTAGCCTCTAGACTCACCATCAAGCTTTTTGTATATCATGTCCAGTGGTACAGAATATCTACGGGAAAACCCTTCAATGGCCTGAAACATGAAATATCTAAATTAAGGACGAGTTTTTGAACCCAAATTTAAAATAAAATCACAAATGATTGACAAGCACAGCAAAGACCTTTGTTGGATTTCCTTGTCCATCAAATGCTTTCGATACAGGAGGCCCTCGAACCTCAACCTCCTTTTCTGCTTGTTTAGTTGAAAGATTTTCAACAGCAACCTGTGAATTTGACAGTAGGGTATAGATAACTGTCACTGATGGTGCAAAACATACAAAAAATTGTTGAAAAACTTATAAAATGAGCATCAAACCAATTGCTATAAAAAAATCATTAATCTTTAGAACTCAAGCATTTGTCCATAAAATCCTGAATAATAATACTTAGCTATTTATACATGAGAAAAACTTGAATGTGCCTATTTGTAATTAAACTATGATGAGGAGACAACAATCAAAATCAAGATTTTATGGGTACACATAAAGATAATATTCAAATTATGCATCAACATTCAGACTTAAGAGTAAAGAAATCAACTTAATGACTTCTAAAATCTCGTTGAAGCAACAACAACCAGACGCTTGAAGAGGCTTTAGAGATAAACTTTTATCAAGATGATGCAAAGTGCTATGATAACATGCTTGTTTGTTTAAGGGAAGATAGCACCATCATAAACAATGATGTATTTGATATTCGAAGGAGCTCAAGAATTACAAATATCAAGAAGACTTCTATGTAAGAATATCAATCAGTAATTGGAAATAAGATTTGCAAGAAAAAACGAAACATAAATCATAATCCCTAATTCACATATCATGACAAGAAGAATAGAGAACAAAAGCAACAGTTGCATGTGATAGAAGCTCATGAGTTTCTAAGATAATAGAAATTTGAAGAACGATTACTATAATACAACAACAACAACAACAACAACAAGCTTTTATCCTACTAAGTGGGGTCGGCTACATGAATTGCAAGACGCCATTGTGCTCTATCATTTACCAAGCTTTTAGAAATATTATTAATTAAGAGATCGCGTTCAACAACTTCCAAAAGTATTCTCTTAAGCCTTCTTCTACCACTCTTAACAAGGTTCAAGTTATATGTTTCACTCTTCTCACTGGTTCCCCTCACAATCTTCTTTGTACATGCCCAAACCATCTCAAATGATTTTCTATCATTTTTTCTCAATAGGTGCTACCCTCACTTTTTCACATACATGCTTATTTCGAATTTTATCTTTACGTGTATGTCCGCACATCCATCATAACATTCTCCTCTCTGCTACTCCAATTTTATGCTCTTGCTATCCCATTAGAGCCCAACATTCACTACTATATAACATAGCCGGTCTAATAGCAATACGATAAAACTTTCCTTTAAGTCTATTAGGCACCTTATGGTCACAAATAACTTCTTTAGCTTTTCTCCAATTAAACCACCCAGCTTGAATCCTATGTGAAATATCCTCACTGATTTCGCCATCATTTTGAATAATGGCTCCCAAATATCTAAACTTTTCCACTTGAGGTATAATTTGATCTCCCAATTTCACTTCCAAATTACTATTGACTAGTCTTTTACCAAATTTATAATATAAATATTCTGTCTTACTCCTACTTAGACGGAAACCTTTCGACCCCAATCTCCCCCCCATAACCCAAGTTTACAATTAATCTCTTCTCTTGTCTCTGCTATAAGAACTATATCATCCATGAAGAGCATACATTTGAGAATATCCCCTTGAATATGTTCCGTCAAAATATTTAGGACCAAATGATTACTATAATACATGATAAAGAAAATGTGTATGGGAGAATTATGAAGAATAGAATGTTGCTAAAGACAAGGATATGCTATTGAAAAACAAATGACTCCCATCCAAAATAAATTTTAAGCAATCACCTATCAAAAGCTAGGAGAAAATAAACATTCTTGTGAAATAAATTTTCAAAATTTAAGTGAGTTACATTGTGTGGAATTTTGACAAAGGAAAAAAATGTATCTCTTATTCATATATTTTCTAATGTACAAACTGTTCCTATATATGCACATCAAGAGAGATAAAACTTGATAAATACTAAGAAAGCCTAATGAATGATGCTAATAAATGCTAATTATTCATACTAATGACATAATATTCCCACATTCAAGTTGGATCATAGGTACTAATCATGTCTAACTTGCTTATACAACTCTCAAATGCAGGCCTAGATAGTCCCTTAGTTAGCACATCTGCAACTTGTAACTTTGCAGGTAGGTTTATTAGACATACAATGCCTCCTACTTTCTTTGATAAAATGTCTATCCACTTCAACATGTTTAGATCTATCATGCTGTACAGGATTCAATGGCATGCTTGTGGTAGCCTTACTATCACAATACAATTTCATTGGTAGATCAATTCTGCCCTATATTTCTTTCATGACCGTTCTTATCCATACTTCTTCTGTAATCCCTTGAGCTAATGCTCTCAATTCTAATTCAACACTGCTTCTGAATACAACTCTCTACTTGTGACTTTTCCATGTCACTAAGTTTCCCCACAAAAATGAGCAATAGCCAAAGGTGGGTCTCCTATCTGCACAGGTTCCACCCAGCCTACATCTGTATAGATCTCAATTGTCCTCTGATCATGCTTCTTAAATAACAATCCCTTACCAGGTGTACCTTTATGGTATCTAAGAATCATGTATATAGCTTCCAGGTGTCTCTTCCTTGGATCACACATGTATTGACTAGCTACACTAATAGCAAATGCAATATCTAGCCCCTTATATGGTATAGATAAATAAGCTTCCTAACCAATCTCTGATACATGTCTTTATCAATGGTTTCTTCTTTTTCCTTGTCTTCTTCTCCTTCTTCAATTTCATCATCAAAGTTGTCTTCTCCTCTTAATTCCTCTGCACTGCTTTTCTCGAACTTCTTTCTCGAGACCACAATAGGAGTTTCCTTAAGCTTACAACCTAACATGCCAGTTTACTTGAGAAGATCAAGTAAATACTTCATTTGAAATACATATATTCCTCGTTTTGACCTAACAACTTTCATCTCGAGAAAATATTTCAAGTTCCCAAGATCTTTGACTTCAAATTCCTTACCAAGGATAGTCTTTACCTTGTTATTTCCCCAACATGATCTCCTATAAGAATTATATCATCTACATGCACAATGAGGATGTACTTCTTAGCTCCCTCAACCTTAACAAACATCGTATGATCTGATAATCCTTGTTTGTAGCCTTCTAACTTTAAAAAGCCTTTGAGAATCTATCAAACCATGCTTTAGGTGATTGTTTCGAGCCATATAAGAATTTCTTTAGCCAGCATACTTTGTCACTTTTGCCTCTATCAAGCCTAGGAGGTAGAGTCATGTAGACTTTTTCTTTCAATTATCCATTTAGAAAAGCATTCTTGAAATCTAGTTGATGAAGAGGCCATTCAAGGTTGGCTACAACTGACAATAGGATTTTGATAGCATTTAGTTTTACCACTGGCTTATAGCAGAGGAAATCCCGAAATGTATGCTCTTCGCGGATGATATAGTTCTTATAGCAGAGACAAGAGAAGAGGTTAATTGCAAACTTGAGTTATGGAGGAGGACATTGGAGTCGAAAGGTTTTCGTCTGAGTAGAAGTAAGACGGAATATTTATATTGTAAATTTGGTAAAGGACTGTTCGAAAATAATTTGGAAGTGAAATTGGGAGATCAAATTATACCTCAAGTGGAAAAGTTTAGATATTTGGGAGCCATTATTCAAAATGATGGCGAAATCAGTGGAGATATTTCACATAGAATTCAAGCTGGGTGGTTTAATTGGAGAAAAGCTAAAGGAGTTATTTGTGACCGTAAGGTGCCTAATAAACTTAAAGGAAAGTTTTATCGTACTGCTATCAGACCGGCAATGTTATATAGTAGTGAATGCTGGGCTCTAACGGGTCAGCAAGAGCATAAAGTTGGAGTAGCAGAGATGAGAATGTTACGATGGATGTGCGGACATACACGTAAAGATAAAATTCGAAATGAGCACATACGCGAAAAAGTGAGGGTGGCACCTATTGAGGAAAAAATGGTAGAAAATCGGTTGAGATGGTTTGGGCATGTACAAAGAAGACCAAGGGAGGCACCAGTGAGAAGAGTGGAACATATAACTTTGAGTCCGATTAAGAGAGGTAGAGGAAGGCCTAAGAGAACACTCTTGGAAGTTGTTGAACGTGATCTCTTAATTAATAATATTTCTAAAAGCTTGATAAATGATAGAGCACAATGGCGTCTTGCAATCCATGTAGCCGACCCCACCTAGTGGGATCAAGGCTTGTTGTTGTTGTTAGTTTTACCACTGGCACAAACGTCCTTTTGTAGTCTATGCTATATATCTGGGTGAAACCCCTTGCTACCAATCATGCCTTTAACTTTTTAAGTATGCTATCAACCTTATACCTTGGGGTTAAGACCTGCTTGCAACTAACCAGTTTCTTACCTCGAGGTCTTTCAACAATCTCCCATGTTCTATTTTTCTCCAAAGCTCTCATTTCCTCTATAATTACATTTCTCCATTCCGGTATTTCTAGTGCCTGCTGCATGTTGCTAGGAATATCAACTTTACCCAAGTTAGTGATGAAGGCCCAATAACTAGGAGAGAGTGCCTTGTAGGATAAATGCTTCTAAATTGGATGCAAAGTAAATGACAGGGGTTGTTTCCATAGAGCAATAGGTAGATCAAGATCAGCACATTCACTTCCTTGTTCTGAATCCTCTAGCTCACTAGATGGATTAGTCATTGGTACTTCAGCTTCAGGAACTACCTCTAGTTTTGACTCTCTTAGTGCCTCGGGTACAAGTTGCCCACTATCTTTTAATCTCTTCTTTCAAGTGTAAACTAACAACTCTCCCTTTTGTTGTCTTTCCACATCTCCCTCTATTTTCTTGCTTTCCTCAAACTTTGGCAAAAGAGAAGAGGTTAGTAAAGGTGAGGTGTTGGACAAATCAAATGATGTGGGTGGTGATGGTTTTGGTAATAGAGGTAATGACTCAAGGAGTGCATATTCTGTGTTAGGTTTTGGTTCCTAAGTCTGAAATTCACCTATACTCTCCACCTGAATTGAAGAATTGGAATAAAAAGGAGTTTCTTCATAAAAGGTAACATCGAGGCTTACAAAGATGTGTTTAGAAACAGGATCAAAACATTTGTATCCTTTCTGAGTAGGAGAATAACTATGAAAGATGCACTTGATAGCTCAAGATTCAAGTTTACTGCTTTGGTGAATATGAACAAAGGTTGTACAACCAAACACATGAAGTGGAAATTTGGTTTCAATGTGGGGTGTAGGAAAAACACTTTGCAACTTTTTGAGAGGAGTTTCAAAGGCTAAGATTCAACTAAGCATTCAGTTGATGACATAGGTCGCGATTAAAATAGCATCCCCCCAATAAAGCATTGGCACATTACAAGTGAACATGAGTGCTCTTGCAACGTTAGGGATATGTCTATTTTTCCTTTTTGAAACCCCATTTTGTTGGGGTGCAAGGGCACAAGTATTTGTATGGACAATGCCATACATCTTGAGAAAATTACTCAAAGACTGGTTAAAGTATTCAGTACCATTTTTGGTGTGTAAGACTTGGATGCTAGTGTTGAACTGGTTTTTTATCATGGTGAAAAAACTCATGAATGTAGATGCAGCCTTAGACTTGTTTTTTTAACGATAAACCCAGCAAACATGAATATGGTCATCAATGAAGGAAATGAACCATTTTGTTTGAGTACAGTTTGGAGTGTGAGATGGTTCCCACAAGTCATTGTGAATGGTTGTGAAAGGTTTGGTGGGTGTGTATTTGGCTCTAGGAAAGGAAGTTCAATGGTATTTGGCAAGTTCACACACCTCCCACTAGATTTCATTATGATTCAAGTTCGGGCACAAGGTTGGAAACAATAGCTGAAGATAATGAAAATTAGGATGACCCATTCTCTAATGCCATAACATAAAATCATTAACTTTAGAGGTAGATACAAAATTACCAGCAATAGGTGAGTTACCCACTCAAGTGACGACTTCTAAATAATAGAGCCCATCATACTCCTTGGCACTGTCGATTGTTGCACTAGATGATAGATCGTGAAACACACAATGTGACAGGAGAAATTTAACAAAACAATTTGAGTGCTTGGTTAATTGACTAATTAAAAGTAAATTGAAATCAAGTTTTGGCATGTGGAGGACAGATTTCAAAACAATAGAATCCAAGTACATCATAATACCCCTCCCCCAAAAGGCCCTTTCCCTCAAGGGTCAAGTATAGAGAAAATTGTCTCAAACTAGACACCCATAGCGTCCAAATTAAATAGCCTATAAACCAAGGCAAAACATGAACAGGCAACACTAGCAAGTAAGAAAAAGAGATATATGTCCTCATCAACAAAACAAAGGCCAATGGTGGCTAAAACTGGAACAGGCTAGAGAGCTTAAAATAGATGACGGATTGCAACCACTAGTTACACAAGAATCTTGGCCGAAAGAATCTTGGGACCCATGAATGAAGAAACTTGCACTAAAATCATTGTCAACTATATGAAGTTCTTGGCCCTTCTTGATAACGCCATCACATTCTTTTTGGGTGTTGGTCAAAAAGACCTACCACTTTCTTAAACATAACTTTCTTGCATCAATGGATACATATCTTGGGTTGATGGTAAGGAAGACTCATCTTCTTGATTGACTAAAGCTTCTTAAGCTCTTTGTGCCTCCTTCACTACCTCCCTTTCAATTATAAGCTCTTGCATGCAGGCTAGACTTCTTGCTTCCAATAGTGTAATTGGCTTAAACTGATGTGCTAGCTCTACAGTTTATGACTTGAGCCCAACCACAGAGTACTCTAGAATTCTCAATTGACCAGTATGGCTATCAAAGAATTCTTTCACATTCCCCAACTAACAAAGCCACATATGGTTGTCATTTGAATTTTACCAAAGATAATCTGGCTTTCATACCATTGTTAATAATTTAAATTAAAACAGAGAGAGAAAGAAAGGGAAAAGAGAAAGGAAACAGAGAGATAGAGGGAGCAAATCTGCATATGCAGTTCTTACAGGAAATCAAAGTTAGAAATTAGGTACTCTTCTACCTCTTATTCATAGGCATTACTCCCATTTGAATACATATCCTAATCTATCCAAATCCTACAAATAAAATAATACTATAATTAAACATCAAATCCTGTTTAAATCATAAAATCATATCTAAATCTATTGAAATCCTAAATAATTCTTAAATCTTTTCTCATTTATAATAATTACAACAAGTCAATAACTATCTGAGAACTTTGTAGAGTTGGGTGTTACACTGGCATAAAGAGCCCATTACCCTGTAACTAGTAATGTGCATAGCATCTCAATATTATCTTTTCTTGCTAGTACAAACTAAATAATTATGATATTATCCTTGTACTATCTTGCCAAATTTCAACCAGATTACCTATCACATTCTTCTCTTAATCATCAATGCACAGCCTTTGTTTTTCAATAAGAGCCTATTTGGTTTTGGATTCCCTCTAATGCATTTCCCTCATTCCCAATGTTCAGTTGATACAAAGTAATGTAAATGGGACTACATTATGTAAAAGAAATCACCTGAAATGTTGTAATGAGGTTTACTTCATTTCTACCTATGTAATCCCCATTCCCCATTTGGTTTCAATTATTTTCTTTCTATTGATACAATTCATCAGAACAGTTCGTATATTATACAGAACAAAAGAAGGTAAGAGCTTCATTATTCAAACACATTACAAGCATGCAAAGGATGTAGCAAAAGAGTCTCGGTTAAATAGGCAACATATTAGACATACCACTAATCTTCGTGGGGTACCAAAAGCTTGCACGTCACCATGGTCCAACCTTTGCTTCTCAAGTAATTGCAACATCAAATCTTTGAGCTACAATAACAAGCAGAGCAGAATGAAGAAAGAACGATGATGGTAATAAATTATAATAAGTTTATCTAATGATTCAGATGAAAATAAGCTATACTTGCTTGCTTGCATCAACAACATTTTGAGGTGGCATCTCTTCAGTTCCAATTTCAATGACAAATGCTCTTGATTGATCATGCACCTAAAACCAAAGATTAGAATTACACAACCTAGTCTAAGAACAGCAGTAACTGTGAATTAACGCCTTGGTGATTTCTGGAGGAAAAAGGATTTAAAAAAAAAATCTGAATTAGAGCCCATTTGGAAATTTTGTAGCTTTAGAACAGACATTATGTTATAAACACTTGTAAATATCCACTGTGAAAGGAAATCCTAAAATTGTTTGGAAACATGCAATAGAAACAGTCAAAGATTGCACTTCAATAAGTAAATTATTAGGCAAAAATCATTGTAAACTCTATATAGACGCAACTTTGGCTAACAAATAAATCATGGTAACATAAAGGGGGAAATCACAACCAAAAAACTGACTTTTACAGTCAACAAGCATCAAAAGCACAAGCCACGTAATTCCCACGAGTCCTTCAATAAATAACATTATTTTAACTACGACATCTTGACTGGAATGGAGAAAGAACTCATAATTCTTCACTGTTAGATTTGTTGATATTAACTTAATAATTTAGAAAACTAGAAGACAGCGTAATGAACAGATAAGATTTATCATGTATGCATGGAGTAAATCATCTTAATATTAGAAAAAATATACCAACCGAAAAACTATGACTCTAGCAGTCAACAAGCATCAAATGCACAAGCCCCATGATTCCCATAGGAGTCCTTACTCAAAATAAATCACATAATTCCAACTACAACTTCTTCAGTGGAGTGAAGGAGGAAGAACTTATAATTCCTCACCATAAAATTTATGTGACAGTAAATAATTTAGAAAATTAGAAGAAACTGTAATAAACAGATAAATTTATCATTTAAGCTTGGAAGGAAATTATATGAAGTTTTAAAATATAAAAGTTTTATCAAATGAAAAGGCTAGACAGCAAGGACAGTCACCATCCAACTGATTTAAAGCCACCAGCTTTTTCTAACATGGTAGAAATTAATTTGCACCCCAGAGCTCTTTTCATTCATGGTACCCTACTTCATCCTAGGTTTTATACTTTTCGAATGCATTCATCTTTTCAAAGGAATCAACCTTCCAATCTGAATTTCCAAGAACTTCAAGGTGTTCAATGGTGCCTCATACTTCATTATAGAGATTAAGGTAATATGAGATGCCTAGTCTCAAATCAAGTATTAGAGATAGGGAGTACATAAAAGGAATTGTTCTCCCGCCTCAATACATAAATTTTGGAGAAATATTCCCCAATCCACTAAGATGCCAATGAACAAATAGAGACGCCTTCAAGATGTTGACTCTTCAACAGCGGCAAAGTTATGGTGACCATTCTAGAATGAGACTCTTAGGCCCTATTTAGTACAAGGTATTGAATTGGAAGAGACTGGGAATGAGATTGGAACTGAGAATGGGATTGAAATTGGGACTAGGAGTGGGAATGAGTTTTAAAATGACATTTGCTATGAGATGGAATTAAAAAATAAGAAGAAGAAGAAAAAGAAGACTCCAAACAAACAAGAAAATAAGCTAAAAGACAATTGCCCTCATCCTCTTCCTTCCATTCTTCCATTCTTCAGCCCATGATTTCTTCAAACACCATGCACATCATTTCCATATTCTTCACCCTCCCTATCTCTCATCTCTCCCCTCCTCCCTCTGTGTCTATATTCACTTTCTTGTTCTTCCTTATCTTTTCCCTTTTTCCTCTCTCTGCATCTTTATACATAAGCTGTGGCTAGCTGGTTCTTGACCTCACCAGAAACTGTGGACAATGGAGAAGTCATGAAAGAAATACCATCAACCTCGTCGAAAAATCTCTAGCATTGGTCAAAGGCTTCAAATCCACCACCTCTCACAATTTGTGATGAAGGAGGTGTCATCTAAAGGTCAAAGGTTGCTAAGGAAAAAACCACTTGTAATGGAGGAAAAGCCATCTGCAATGGTGGAGGCATATGAGGGCAAGGATGTTGAAGGAGAGCCCATGTGCAATTGTGGAAGAGGAGTAATCGTGGTTTTGGGGAGGGAATGAGTTAGATTTAGGCAACTTTTTTATAAGGGTACTTCGGTCATGAAAATTTCAATCCTAAGATTGATATTGCAATACTAGGGGATGGATAGGTTTGGGTATTCCCACAAAAGTGGTACTAGGCAATCCCAAGTATTGATGAATGATTCCTGCCAAACATGCCAAAGCTGGTATTTCTTTGACCCAATCCCAATCCCTACCCTTCAATACCTTGTACCAAACAAGGCCTTGGTCTCTAACGGAGCCAACCCCTCTATCTAAATAAGCTTAAAGCAAGAAAAAAAAAACAGACCATACATTGCAAATGGGACTAAACAATACCATTGCTAAATAACAAGGTTTGATTACAAGCAAAATAAGGAATTGAAACTACAACAACAAGCCTTATCCTATTAAGTAGGGTCAACTACATGGATTGTACGACATTATTGTACTCTATCATTTATCAAGCAAAAAGAAGACAAGATGCCTCGCTATCAAGGACTGACTTATCACTTTCAACCATGTGTTTAGAAAATCTAACAATTTTGTGGATTGACTTGCTCATCAAGCTTCAAACAATAATATCAATGTTTTGATTTTTAATGATCCGCCCCCAGGGTGTCAACTCCTTATGAGTCTTGATTTGATGTAATTTCCTATCGTTACACGGTTATATTATACGTGGCCTTGTATTCCAAAAAAAAAAAGAGGAAACGATGAAAAAAGATGATCTTCCTCCGCCCCCAATCTAGCATTCGAAAGGCTAGAACTCTCCTCACCACTTTCAATTTCCAAAAGACTCTTACACCCTCTCTCTAAGCAAAAGGGAAGATTTAAAAAGTTACAAAAGACTGAACATACTCCTAGCGGCACCTAATCCTTGTTCATACGCCACTTTTTCCCCTATGGCTAGGAACCTTTAGCTACTTCTCTTATCCATTAGAGGACAACTCTTTAGTCCACTAGAATTGCTCTTTCCCACACCATTTCCCTTCCTATAGATTATACTATAGGCCCTAGGAAATGATACATAACTCTTTTCTAATTCTTCAGCTCTATCAATCTCACATTGAGTAGTATGAGCTACTCTGTGCTACTTAAGGGGGTTCGTTCACCCTCCTCCTTTATTAACCTTTTTTATATTTATGAGTGCCCCAATTCCACTTGGATGCCCATCACTTTCCACCTTTCCCTACTTTTTTGTCCTCAAAAGGGTTTAGACAACTACAAGACTTATAGGTAGAAATTCGATATTTCATGCATGCTCCAATGCTTTTTCTAAGAGCTATTATGATGCCCAAATGTTCATGTTGGCCTCTAAGTTTGAAGTTTCTCCACAATCAGCCATTTCAATTTCTTTTTTTTTTTGAATTTTCATGCAGTTTAGATTATTAGAAATGCTATTGTTGACAAAATGCATACCTCATGAAGTCATTTGCTTCTCAATAAGTAAAAAGTTCTAGTTCATGTTGACTAAATTCATAAGAAAAATTCCTGTTTTCAATTTTGTTGATGACATAATAGGAAAGTCTCTATGATGTTGGATTAGTCAATAGCATAAAGTAAAAGATGACAGAAGAGAAATAAAAAGAGAAAGAGAAGTGAAGAGGGAGAAGTGAAAGGGAAAGAGACAGCTAAAAAGTCAAGAGCTTCTTATCAATACAACAGCAAGAAGCCATATCCCACTGTGTGGGGTTGGCTAGTATTGCATTATGCCATTGCGTCCATACACCAAAAGTCTCTTGTTAATAATCCATCAAATAGACTACACTCAATCTTAATTACTAGCAGCTTTAACTAGAGCACAAATGTCAACATTTAAAATGCAAGATTAACATGAAACCCTAGAAAAAGATATAACCCAAACAAAAAATAGTTGAACCTCTAAGATTCTAGCAAAAACAAAAACATAATTAAAATTAAAAAGTACATCAAATTCTAATCCCAATTTATTCACAATTAAAATGTTCCTAGTCTTATTTAAATCAATTTCTCATGTTTAAAGGTAGACTAGTTAGAGCCAAAGCTTGATTCTTCACATTATTGTTAACATAGTTCAAGCTGTCACCCATCTTTGTATTGTCATCTGTCCTCCCTAATTAGTAAAAGTCTAGAACCAGTAATTCAAGCAGCCCAAGCTTATTTGGGCTTGGCCCCAATAGGCCCAAACCAACAAGCTAGAAATTCTTAAATAGTCCAAATGGTCAAGCCCAACCCAAACTTCAGACTTCGAGCTAGCTCAAATACTTGGATTATCAATTTTTTTCATTCTTAAAATTAATTTTAATTTATTTTTTTACGTTAAAACTAATTATCTTTATTTTATAAAAATTATAAATTATATATTTTCGAATACTTAAACGATGTAAAAGACTCAAACTTTTTATAAAAAAACACATGGGTCTTAAAATTTAAAAATCAATATTAAAATACATTTCAAATATTATTTTGAGATATTATATAGATTAAAAATAATAAAAATATGATAATATAAATATTTTTAATTTTTTAAAAAGATATCTATAACAATGTATCCAAATATATGATATCTTAGTATAAAATGACCTAAAAGTTAAAGAATTCATCAATATTTAATATATTTTATATATTATTTAAAATATTTTTTGTTATCCGGGTATTCGGGCAAGCCCGAACCCAACTGGGCTTCGCCTAAACTTTTTTGGGCCTAGTTGGGCTGGCCCGAATAAGCCTAAGCATTAAAAAAGCACAATTTCACTAAACCTGGCCTTAAATTTTGTTGGATTTATTCGAGTTGGCCCAAATTACTGGCTAAAAACTCCTAAAACTCACATTAATAAGGACTCACAATAGGAAGGGTAGAATGTAGTCTAACAATTGAAATCTCTTGTAAATTTGTTGACCAGAATTTAGACTCAAATAAATCAAATTTATGGAACCTTCTCCAATAACTCATTGGTAGGGCAGAAAATCCATTCTTTTCAAAGCATTGCTCATATTCAAAGCTGTCATCAGCATAGTACCAGTCGATCTATCTCATAATACATTGATATCTCATGCCATGACAAAGTTGATGTTTTGAATTACTTCATGAAAAAGAGGTGACTTCAAGGTCTGAGCATATTTCATGCACCATCTCCCATATCTCTGTTGTTGACAAGAATAAACAGGTCCAGCCAATCTTTAAATACATGGTATTTATAAACCTTGCCATCAACATGCAGTGTTCTGACTCCAAGACTGAGTACCTTGCTTCTCCATCCATCAATACTTCTGTCGATCCCATCAAATAAACAACTTAACCTCTGTATTGGACTACTAGAGTGATAAAGTTAGACCATTCCAGAAAGTTCATCCTATTGAGGTTGTCATATGTTATTTGGAAAGAGTGAGTGTCTCAAAAGTAATAGATGGTTGCATGCTTTTTGAGAGTCCAAGGGATACCTCCAAGGACCCTTCAGCAGTTACAACTTGAGAAATGGCTGTTTTGACCATGAGAAATGAAGTCGAGGAATACCAACTCTGATACCATTAGAGAGAGAAAATAGAATATATTTTGTTATACGACTCTTGTAGATTGAATCAGCAAAAGCCTATATAAAAGGAAAACATACTGAAATATGTTATTGATGATCATTATCAACTATTTATCCATGATTTGAATATCTCAACACACAAGAAACAAGCACAAGAGTTACAATTGACATAATAAAAATTGAATCATCTTTTAAAAAAAACACAGAGAGAGAGGATAAAAACATTAATAATCTTATAAAGATGCAGCAGCATTTTGTAAAATCAATATTTTCGGCAATGAAAAGAAACTCAGCTTACCCACATATCCAAACTAACCTTATTAACTGCAGCTGCCAAAACTTCTTTTGGCAATAATAAATTTTCAGGTTCAACGATGAAACCAAGTGGGTAGCCAAGTGACTCCCTAGTCTTCAACCAAAGCTGTGCACATTGACGAGCTAAACTGAAGCAAACACAATGCATGGAAAGAATAAAGAAACACTAAAGATTGACCAAAAAGAATTTAAAAGCCTATAATTTTAAAATATAAACAGCTAAAATTCCCAAAATAACTGAAACAAATTAAAGTATCTTTTGATGAGTAAATGGACAACACAGAAACATCATTAATGAAAAAAGAAAGAACAACTATGGGAAAAAATCTATTTTCCTTGTTGAAATTTAAGGCCACAGTGTATGGGCGGAAAGGAAGAATAGTGGAGAGTTGATTCACCTATGGAAAATGCAGCTGAACCTCATTCAGTTTACAGAAAATGGTGGTCAGATAGATTTGGTGAAGCCAGTAAAGTGTAGGGAAGAGGACGAAAAACAGTACAGTGCACCTCAAGTCTCGTTTCATGCTATAGAGGGCATAAATAGAAGGAATAGACGAGTCATCATCCATGAAGGTGAAGGGGTTTGTGTGCAAACTGATTCTTCAAATTCTCATTAATAGTGGCAGTACACATGAATTCTTGGACTTACAGACTCTGGTAGATAACAAAAAGAGTACTATTTTAAGAGTTAAAAAAAAAATTATTTGCATAACACCCAAAATAAAGGGACATTAATGTCTTAATTTGTTTATAGCACAAATATCGACATTGTTTCATGGATCAATTGTGTACACATTATCTCCCATCATGTTCAGGGTAACTTCTTTCCATCCCCCGCATCTACTATCCATATTTCCAAGTAATTCCCAAGCAAAACAAGTAAAAGAACAACAAGAATAGGCAAAATTGTCATGTTTAAGATAACAACCTACGAACAACATATAACCAACCATATTTACAACTTTATAAGTCATTGTCACCATTAAAACAAAAGGGAACAATTGCCTTGTTCCCTTTTAAAGTTACCATTCAAATTAAGTAGCATTACCTACGCATACGGCCAAAGTATCGAGCACGCTCTGTTACCCCAACAAAGCCTCTTGAGTCCAAGATATTAAATGCATGAGATGTTTTCAGAAGCTGATCATACCTAGCATTTTGTGAAATGAACATCAGAAGACAAGACAAGGAAGTAAGGATAGCACACTTGCTAATGGAAACTAAAAGTGACTAATAAGATATTTGAGGGGGAAATGTCATCAAACGTACGCAGGGATTGGAAGGCCTAAAGCAAGTAAAGAGCGAGCCTCCTCCTCAAAGAAATCAAAATGTCTCTGCACATGATCAACACTAGCATGCTCCAAATAATATGCACTCATTTCCTTCCTACAGAAGGTAAATAAAATACATTATTTATCTTAGTGTAAAGCAATTTCAAGATAAGGGAAACTAACATGAGAGGGTCAGAATTCCGAGAAGTAAATGCCAAAAATTGCTTGACTTGAAAAAAATATGCATGAAAGCACAACAATCACAAAACAAACCTCAGGAAGATGATACTTGTGGGTCACAATTCCATAACTTTTAGGTCAACATAAATATATGTTGTTGACAAATGTGGTCTCAATGCATCATTTCAATAGTCAAGCTTTCACAAATTAAACTATCATTGCTGGAATGAAGAAAATCACCAAGTTTAATGAAATGTATGGGTGGCAGGAAAAAGAGATAAAAAAGAAAAGGAAAAAAGCATTATGGATATGTGGGAATATTGAGTAATTATTGTACATTATTAGACTTTATCAGCCTTTATCACGCTTTTATTAGTCATCATTCTATTGTCTTCTCTCATATTCTATATATGTACATGGCTGTACTCAATATGAATACAAGAGAAATATTTTCTCCTCTGAAATCCACATGCTCAAGCAACTAGGGTTTAAAAAATTTTCCTAGGATTTTTTGGAGTTGGTTCGATGGCAACTCCTTTGTTATGCCTCTAGCATGATGTCAACATCATGGTAGAGGCTGTTTTATCTCTCACCTTTGGTAAAGGGAGACTCAGCAAGGTCTGGTCAACCCAACCCAAGAGCACGAAGGAGGCTAGGACAGCATGGCATACATGCACCTCTCAACAATTATGCTCCAACAAATGATGGGCAGCATATGGCCATTTTCAGCAAATGACGACTTCTTTCTCTAAGGTCGGTGTGATGATTCCAACCATTTCCCACTATTTCTCAAGTTTGGGGTGCTTTCTTTCCAAATTCACTCATCAAGTGCACATCTAGTTGTACTATAATCTTCTATGCGTGGGGGATTTGGCATATAATTCCGCCATGTTATGAGGATGTTTCTATATCTAAGGTCATAGGAGTGCTAATGTGGATAGTCCTAGTCGTCAAGACCCATATGACTGGATCTGTACCTCTAACATTAGTAGCAAAAGGGGGGACTTTCCTTCAAGCCTTAAAGACACCTCACAATGTCATAGTATGGATTGTTGATTCAAGAGCCTCTGATCATATGACTTGTTGTCATGAGTTGTTTACCACCTACACTCCATGTGCTTGGGAATGTTAAAGTGAAAATTGTGGATGGCTCCTTAACTCTTGTAGTAGGAAAAGGAAGTATCGTGTCTCAGATTCTATAGTTTTGGAGTTTGTTCTTCATGTGCCTAAACTTGATTGTAATTTGCTTTCAGTTAGTCAATTGATCAAGCAATTACATTGTTTTGCTAAATTTCTCCCGTCTTACTATGTGTTCTTGGATTTATCATCTGAGATGACAATCAGCAATGCTAAAGAGTACAAGGGGCTTTTACTATTGAGAGGTCACCATCTAATGCCACATTTGGTACATCTACTTCACACTCACCTACTATAGGTAATTCTACATCTACTTCTAAAGTTGATGATTTTATGCTACGGCATGAGATTGGGTCATCCTAATTTTCATTGCCTCTAGCGATTGTTTCCAAATTTATATGCCCAGACCAGAATCTTAGTGAAATCTAATGTGAGATATGTGAACTTGCTAAACATCACTAAACTTCATTTCCCAGAGCCAAATATACACCTACCAACCCCTTCACTATAATCCACAATGACTTGCAGGGGCTATCCCATGTTGCAAACCACACTAGTAAAAGTGGTTCGTTACTTTTATCAATGACCATACTCACCTCTATTGGGTTTACCTTTTAAAGGAAAAGTCTATGGTTTCATCTATATTCCTTGCCTTTTACTCCATGATTAAAAACCAATTCCAAAACAATATTCAAACTCTACACACCAATAATGGCAACAAATATTTCAATCAATCCTTGGGATCATTCCTTAGTAACCATGGCATTATCCACCAAAGTACTTGTGTTCATACCCCAGCAAAATGGCATAGAAGAGAGAAAAAATAGACATATGTTAAAGGCTTCCCGAGCCCTCATGTTCACTTGTCATGTTCCAAAATACTATTGGTGTGTCGCAATTCCCACTACAACATATCTCATAAATAGAATGCCAAGCCAGGTTTCATCCTTTGAATCACCACTTAAAAAATTACAAAGCGTACACCCTACAGCTCATGTTAAGACCAATCTTTTGCTACATATTTTTGGATGTGCATTATGTGTATGTTGATGATACAATTCTCATAAGAGATCATGTAGAGGAAATAGCAAGAATGAAAGCTACTCTTGGAAAAGAATTTGAAGTCAAGGGATCTTGGAAACTTGCAATACTTCCTTGGGATGGAAGTTGCAAAATCAAAACGAGGTATCTATGTATCTCAAAGAAAGTATATACTTGATCTTTTAAAAGAGGCAAGCATGTTAGATTGTAGATTTGAGGAAACTCCTATTATAGTCTCCAAAAGAAGAAAACGAAGTCTAAGAAGAATTGTGAGGAAGGGTTAGAAGAAGATGAAGATAACTTCAATGATGAAACCGAAGAAGTGGAAAACAAGAGGCTGCCGATAAAGAAAGATACCAGAGACTTGTTGAGAAATTGATTTATCTCTCTCATACAAGACCCGATATAGCCTTTGCGGTAAGCATCGCCAATCAATACATGAGTGGATCAAAGAAGAAGCATATGGAGGCAGCTTATAGAATCTAGGTACTTGAAAGGTACTCCTAGTAGAGGATTATTCTTCAGAAAACAGGAACGAAGAACCATAAAGTTACTACTCTAGTTACTACTCCTTTATATGGGGAAATCTAGTTACCTGAAAAAGTCAAAACAAAGAGTTGTGTTTAAAAGCAATGTGTTGAATCTGAGTTGAGGGCATTAGCTCAAGGAATTATGGAAGAGTTGTGGCTAAAATGAGTCTTGAATGAGATACAAGTCAAAGTTGGTTTGCCTTTAAAGATCTATTGTGACACTAATGTTGCTATTAGCATGGCCTTAAATCCTATTCAGCACAAAAGATCTAAACATGTGGAGAAAAAATAGAATAAGGAATCATATGCTTGACTTTTCTACCTAACAATCTTCAAGCTGCAAATGTATTAACAAAAGGGCTACTTAAACCTACTTTTGAGGGTTATATAAGTAAGTTGGGCATAATTAACATCTATGATCCAATTTGAGAAAGTGTGGAAATAGAGTAATTGTTGTACATTATTAGACTTTATTAGCCTTTATTAGTCTTTATTAGGCTTTTCTTAGCTATTATTCTACTGTCTTCTCTCATATTGTATATACATACGTGGTTGTACCATAGCATCAATACAAGAGAAATATATTCTCCTTTAAAATCTACAAGATATTTCAAAATCAAATCACATCCTTTGAAATACAGTGATGACAATTCAAAAGCAATAAATAAACCTTTATACTAAAATTAACTTGTATGCAAACAAATAATTCTATTAATAGTTGTTAATAACAAACTGGTTACAGGAGTTAACTAGTTAGAGTTCTTAAATAAATATCTTTAGTATTGTGTAACACATAATGGGGGTTATGATGTAATGAAGTTCTAAAGTCTAACATAGTGTTTGGTTAGAGGGGAGGGAAGGGAAGTAGGTCTTTCTCTATGCTCTTCTATTCTTCAGTTCTCTTTTCTCTTTTCCTATGCAACAATTATCTGTAATAGCCATGGGGGAACGAAGACAACCATACAACAACAATAACAAGAAGTATTATCTCACTAGGTAGGGTTAGTTACATCAATTATACAATGCTGTTGTGCTCTTGTCTGTGGGAACATTGTGAGAAAATAATAATTTGATGAATAATGCCATGGAGAGATAAAAAGGTAGTCATTGTAGAATTGATGAACTCTCTCCCATGAGAACTGTGGGTTCCCAACCATTCAAATTTTTTTGGTTGCACCACTTTTGTCCACAATGAAAATTCCAATAAGTTGGAATATCAGTCAATTAAGTGCACTTTTATTGAATATTCCAATGTCCAAAAGCGGTATTAGGACTACTTGTCCTCTTCCGATACACCTAGCACACCCTACTTTTTATTATTAACTTCCTATTAGTTTAAATAAGTTCAAATCAAGAGAACAGCCATTCAACCAGAAGAGTCTTAAACCAAAGAATATTTATAGCATGATACAGAAAAATGAACCAAGAAGCAGGAAAAATAGAAAGGAAGAACTCAAAAAAATCTTCTCGGCATCTTTTACCAAACTATAAAAGAGAAAACATGATTGAATGGCAAGCAGCAAGAGAAGTGAGGTACTCGCTCTCGAAGAACAACTCTCCATATGTAATCTCATCAGAATATTTAATTTTCTTGAAGTGATCAACTCCCTGTCACAAAATTTGGGAAGCTTTCGTTAACAAGTTTAAAATGCAAAAAAGGGTTAAATGTTTAAAAAGAAAATAAACCAACATACCTGAAGTAACATGAGGATACGTTCAAGACCATAAGTGATTTCAACAGAAATAGGTGATAGCTGGAGACTTCCAGCCTGCGGAGAGAAATATAGAGAGAGGAGATAAGAACATTAATATGGAGGAGCATTCAAATCAAGAATATATGGTTAAAGAACAAAACAAAATTACAAAATTTATATGCTTAAAATGACAAGCATAACAATTAACATTATTCATGTGAAATAAGACATACCTGCTGGAAGTACGTGAATTGAGTAATTTCCATCCCATCCATCCAAACTTCCCAGCCCAAACCCCAAGCACCAAGAACCTAGACACATTTTCAAATTACGTATAATGTCAAGACCATATCAATAGGGAGATGATTGATTAACCATCCAATCAACTTGCAAGAATGTTAAATGGCATCTCAATGAGTCAAATTATAATCATAATTCCATTACCGGACTCTCCCAGTTGTCCTCCACAAATCGTATGTCATGTGAAGTGACATCAATACCTGTCACAGACATATGCCATCCATAAGTTGAGATCGAGAGCTGAAACTTTGGGGAAAAGATCTAAAAACCAAAGAACAGAAGGAATTCGCTCATAATTTTTGTTTTAACAATTTTAAGTAACTGATATAAAATTAGAAGCATGCCCCCACAAAGATGCATGCATTTTATAACATTACAGAAGGTTTATTGGTAGACGCATAGAGAGGATGGGGTGAGGCCAATAGCAGGGTAAAAAAGGGAACAGCAGGCTTGGAAATAATAGGACATATGGCTAATTGGAGAAAGGAATTAGTTAAGAGGTTGCTCTAGGTGGATAATCAAAGCAAGGAAGAGAGAGATTGGACAAGGTTAAGCTCGTAAACTGGCCTACTGGCATAACAGAGATATGTCTATCCCTTTTCCATTATTCTCTGCTCTATCTTTTATTGCTTGATATGCAATTACGCACACCAAAATTTTGGTCTTTAACATGAATTGTTATAGCAATTTGACTACTTCTTAGTCCATCTTAAATCTTAAAACCCAAAAACTGGGCTAAATAAAATGGGGTCAAACTTTAGAATATGTCCTAAGGGGCCAAAATAATATGGAGATAAATATAAGGCACTTGTATGTTGTTCAAGCTAAGGTAACAGGAATGACCAACAAGTTATTGAGCTAAAATTCAAAGGAATGAACATCAATCCATGCATGATTATCCATTCTATTCTCATTCGACTTCCACAACACGTTATTTCATGACTTCCTCGTAAGGTTTACCTTCATCTTCTCATGGCATTTTCCAATGGGCAAAGAAATTCTTGTAAAGCAATGCAAAAGGACGAAAAACATTAAAATAATAATAATAATAATAATAATAATAATAATAATAATAATAACTCAAAGAAAATTAAGTGCTTTCTACCTAAACTAAAATGGTGTCAACGTATAGAATATAAATTTAAGGGCCAAACAAATATAGAGATATAAATATAAAACTCTTGTATGCTGTTCAAGCTAAAATAACAAGAATGACCTATTTGGTTATCAACCTAAAAATCAAAGTAAATGAACAACAATCCAGGCATGCTGATCTATTCCAAGATTATTCAGCTTTTATTTCATGACTCCCTTGCAAGGTTTTGCTTCAACTTTCAAGGCATTTTCCAATTAGCTGTGCAACACAAAATACCTAAAAATCATTAAAAAAAAAATCCAAAGAAGATTAAGTGCTTTCTACCTAAAGCCGATAGGCTGCAAATAAAAAGATCCTGAGAATTTCCAGGATCAGGCTTCAAAATTACCTACAACCAAAAAGCAACAAATATTAATGGCATATGCAGACTCAAAGACTGTAATAGAAAGATAGTCAAATAACTTCAATTCTGAAGTTGATTACAATATCAAACTTGACCTGAAATTGAGTGTGCCTTTGAAGCCTATTTGGGTTTTCCCCATACCGACTATCATCAGGGCGGATACTAGGTTCAACATACCTTTCAACATGAAAATAAAATTTAGCAAAAACTTCAATTCCAGCACCTTGAAGTCTTTCATCATTAAAAATGGAAGATGACAATAAATTTAAATGGGATTACCTTACTAAAACATCCAATAAAATATTTCCAAGAAAAAAGACATCTAACAGGAAGTAGAACTAACCAGAGGTAAATACATAAAGTGTTACAACTTTCTTATTCAATACTAATCTTTTAGGGTACTACTTTTATAATATGACCATAGATATATGTGGCAATGATCCAATCTATTAAATGATTCATTTAAGGTTGCCCATAACAACCTCAATATACATTATTATCAGAGAAAAACTATTTTACAACATCAATGGAAAAGTAATGCTATGTTCTGAATCAAATAGTTATGTAGATTTGACCTAACACCAACCCACTCTTACAAGGCAAAGAATTTAGAGACCAAAATCCCAGGGAGCATGTTGATGATTTTCCTCGGGGTGTCTATTACTCAATCATAGCATAAAGTTACAACATTCATGCTAATAAATGGTTGGTATATCACGAACAATAAAAAAATGGCTAATAAATCGCTAATAGAGAAAAAAATAAAATGACAGAGTGATGAGTCCATTGCCTCAATGTGCCATGCGTATAAGGAAGAAGCCCAATAACGCACTAAAGAGCCAAAACAAGAATGGGGACAAGGAAATAGGAGCTAAGGCAGGCCAAGGCCCAATAATGTTGGGAGGGCAGTGGAGAGATGGTATCTAGGGTTGTGTGCCATTTATTAAAGCTTTGTGTGGGAAAGATCCTCCCTCCATTTTAAAATGGAAGGAAGATGACTCTGTGGTGGAAGAGGTCAATGAGCAGACCAAAGAGAGGAAATAGGTGCTGTAGAAATTCAAATTTTGATCTCAAGCAAGGTCAAGTTAAAATAAAGAAGAAAGCTGACAAGCACGCAGGAATACTGAATTCAGGTTGACAATATGGTTTATTTGCGCATACAGCCCTACAAACACAGAAACTTAAGAGACAGCACAAGAAACGAGCATCAGAACCACAAATTTTAAGTGATCGAGGACCACAAACACCATCTGGGTTTGCTCCTGAACCAATCTTTGGGTCTGTACCTAATAGATAAGGAGTGGTACCAGAGATTAATTGATAAACTTTTATATCTGGAAGTCTGGAACACTCTAAACCAGATGCCAGTTTTGTGGTTGGTGTTGCAAGTCAATTTACTAAGAATCCCCATGAGGAGAATATGGAAATGGTATGCAGAATCCTCGGGTATTTGAAGATGACACCAAGAAAACTGTTTGCTTTTAGAAAGGATAGAGATGATGTGATATACATTGATGCAGATTTTGATATTGATAGAAAATCTACAACTAGGTACTATCATGTAAATAATAACCAACAAAATTTACATAATAGGTATGGTGCTTATGTGTGGGCCAATCTCGTAACCTAGAAAAGCAAGAAGTGGCAAGACGTTTGGCAGAAGCATGTTCAGATTGACAGAAAAATAGAAATTTCAGTATAAGAGTTAATCAACATTTATTAATTTATATTTTATTATTTATTACATATTCAAATAATCAAAATTTTGAATTATTGCTCAAGCAAGTTTTACAGAACCTAAAATGATTTTAAAATTCAAGAGTCAAATACAATAAGTGTGAAGGTAATGCTGAAAAAGGAATTGCTAGATGCTACAAAATATTCATGATCAAATTAAACTTTAAAAGGAACTTGATTCTATGCCCTCTAGTTTTATAGGAAATTCAAAAAAAAAATTACAAAATCATTCACCTTCGAAAATGTTACTGGAGACTTTTTCAACTGAAGCAAATGGTGAAAAATTTTATAAATACACTGATAAATAAACAACTAAGTCATACTTACGCAACATTCCATGGCTCCGGACCAAGAACCCTTAAGTATGTAAGTGGATTCATAGTCCCAGCTCCAACCTGGTTAATATAGGAAAACAAAGGATGAATCAAAGATTATCAACACATGAGTTCAAATTGATGCCTCAACAGATAGAACTAACAAGCTCTCTTTAGCAAAAGTGTTACAAGGATAGTGGTACTATGCAGTAGAGATTTTCTATATGTAAAGCACCATGCACAGGACTTGTATATAGTTGTACTGTTTAAAAGAGCCCTATAAAAAATAAAACAGTTAATTGAAATTACTTTGTGCAATATATTTTCTGAACTAAATCAAATAATTTAAATGAGATTGTATCTCTAAAAGTAGCGAGTGAAGTTAAACAAAGCTACTGTGTACAGGAATTATTTTCTAATCCAAGTATAACATAGTTTTCTCCAGTTCACAAATGCAGAGAAGAGAATGAGGGGAGAGTGAGTGGTTAGCCGGGTTGCTTTGGAAATAACAAGCCTGCTTAAAACTTTTTTTTTTTTATTGTTTTGAAAACCGGTGTTCTGTAAAACATGTTCTAAGAGCAAAAAATAATGAAAATAAGTGTTTTTCTCATTCTCAATTATTCTCTCCAAAACAATAATCCCAAAACACCTAAAAGTTATTTTCATTTTTCTGTTCTCTAGAATAATATTTTTTTTTTTTTTGTTCTCCAAAATACCTTTTCAAAACACATTACCCAACAGATTTTTTTATTCTTTTATTTTGGAGAACAAAAACTGTTCCCAGGTTGCCAAACAAGCCCGGCATTTTCTCTTCAAAATCTCTCTAGAGAAAAAATTGGAGAAAACAAGTAAGGCTTGTTTGAAACTATTTTTGTTTTATTATTTTGAGAGCTAGTATTTTTTAGAACATGTTCTAAGAACCAAAAAAAAAAAACAATGAAAACAAATGTTTTTTGCATTCTCTCTTATTCTCCGAGACAATGATTCTAAAATACCTAAAAGATGTTTCCGTTTTTCTATTCTCCATAATAACATTCGGGTTTTTTTTCCTGCAAAATACTTTCTGAAAATACACTACCAAACAGATTTTTTGGTTTTTTTGTCCTGGAAACTATTCCCAAAACAGTTGCCAAACAAGCCTGGAGTCTCATTCTTTTTTTCTCCCCAAATTCTCTCCCCCTTCCTACCGAAATAGGAAAAACTCTATTTACCTTACTGTTTTCTCGCCTAATTTTCTCTTTCTCTCTACTTTTATCTCCATTCAAACATAAATTTTAATGTAAAACAGCCCTTGAACATTACCTCTGTGTTGCTGCATTGCATTATGGCACATCCCACAGAAGCCCAATATTCCTGCAATGCCAATAGGAACAGCCCGTCAAAAAAAAAAAAAGACGCTTTGCAACTTGCTTTCTACTTACTGCATATAACAATAACGGTAAAGCAAAGGGAATCCTCTGAAATGAGATCCGCCTGAAGTGTATCAGAATTGAGCACCTAGGCCGTTTGTCGCAGCAACGAACAAGATGAGGCATGGAAGGGTTTTAAATTGGGGCAGGCCACCAAGGATAAATAGGAGAAATCCGAACTGTCCCCACTAGAAGCATGCATAATCAACCCAGGGACCAGAATTTTCGTAACCCCCTCAATCGATCACTCAAACCTAACTTGAGAACCAAATGGATACGTTTTAATGGGACTGAGTGACGAGGCCCCATCTCGTCCATTGCTGCGACTAAAGGCTCAGAACCATTGATTCAAAGGATCCGTTCCCAACACAAGCACAGTCAGAAGTTAGTTGCAAGACCTGAAGGCGCTGAATGGCTTGCTGAAAAGTAAGCACAGAAGCTTTCTCAGTCTGGCTCTTCGGCTCAGTAGAAGAATGGCGCGAAATCGAAGCAGTGCCGATGGCAAAGACAGGGGCACTGGTGAATTGACGGCGGCACAGCGGCGAGTATAGCCCATTGGCCGCGACTTTACCGGCTCGGAACACAGAGAGGTGGGAAGAGTGGGGCTTGAGGACGGAGATGACTAAGGGTAGGGCCAAGATAGCCATGCCCAAGTGACTCCGAAGTAAACTCTGCTGTCCAAGGAAGGGGATGAGGATAGGGTCTAACCTCAGCCGTTATATCGGGTTCACAACGGTCGGAATTCGTCTTAATTATTTGGGCGAAAATTTTGGGAATAGAACAGCAAAGGACTGCTAGAGAAGTTTATTCACAGTTACATACCAATGAATTTTGATTTAGCATTGTAGTCTTTTTGCTCTAGGTGAAATTAATTGTGATGGTGAAAATATTTAAGTGCCCTTAGTGACAAAATTAAAAAACGGTTGAGCATCGGTTCCCCATAAGCATTCATTCTTCACACCCATAATCTTCACCTCACTCTAATTGCACAACCATATTGTCAGAGTCAACTTGGCTACACTAGAAGACAATTTCCCTATATTTGAATGCGGAACATGCTACTCATCTAGTCAATTAAGGTCTAGTGCACTGCAAAAGCTTGGGCAAAGCCATTGAACATTGTTTTAGTGAGCATCGTTGGAGTTCATGAGGAGTAAAGGCTATATTGAACTAGAAGTTAGGTTTGTTTAAGCTATGCATCAAGATTTACTTCCCTCTTTGTAAAGTCAGTTTAGTTCATTGAACTATTAGTTGAGTTTGTTCAAACTTCTTTGTTTATAAACCATTGCATTGTTTCCTATAAAGAATTTAAAAAACTGACAAGAGCCAAAGCCATAAGAACAAGTACAAGAAATTAACAAGTGATTGGCTAATATTGACCAGTTGATAAAGTGCATATTGCCCTAGGAAAATAACCAGTTGTATGTCATCACTCATATACTCATTCATAGATAGATGAACTAAGTCCATTCTCCTAGAAATATTGAAGTGTCTTGCGATATTTGACAAATATTTGAACAATAATTAACAAGTCACATTAGTATACTGACAAGTAATAAATCTTAAAATTAACAAGTCTCCTTAGTATATCAGGTGTTGTGTCTGATTAATGAATGCTGGTAAAGGAGAGGGACAAATGTTGTTTTATTGTGATTGACAAGTCTATAATCTATATGATTTGTCCAAGTCTTTGATAAGTATATAGATCCAAATGACATGTCATGTTATTATTTTGACAAGTATATAATTTGTAAATGACAAGTCCCACTATTATTTTGATAAATATACAACTTGCATGATTTGTGTTAAGTTTTAGACAAGTATAAAATCTACAAATGACGAGGATCTTATTACTATTTTGACAAGTATATAATTTGCAAATGACAAGTTCTATTATTATTTTGATAAGTATATAATTTGCATGATTTGTCTAGTTATGAAATTGTTAATGTGTGCAATAGTAGAAAATTGGCGAGCAAAGAAAAGAAGAAACATGGATAGAATATATATAGATTAAAAGGTATCTCTATACAAGGAAATAATATCAAATATTAACAACCTTAATTCTATCCAATTATATTCCTGTAAATAAGGAGTAAATCTCTCTTAAATAAATACATTAAATTTGATTATTCTCACAAAACACATGACAAGATTTAAGTTATTCAAGAAGTATCAAATAGAAAAGAACAAGATTCAGTGGATGATGTTAGAGAAGCATGGATGAAAGTAAGCGGGGAAGAGAAGAAGAAATACAAACAAAAGGCCTTGGAGGGAAGAGCAGAAACCTGTAAAAAGTACATTTTACCATTCCTAACTAGATGCTTGCTTTGTATGTTCAAAGAAGTGGTTGAATATGTGAAGGAGAATGAAAATCCAAGGGAAAGGGTAGAGAAAAATGGGTTTGGGAGGTTGTTGGATATTGATTACAAGAGAATTTGTCGAGAACTTATTGCAGAGGTAATTCATGCATATGATCCACCTACTAAAAAGATTACCATAAGAGGAAAGATTGTTAATATGAAGCTGGTAGATGTTAAGCTCTTCTTAGGGTTACCCAGTGAAAGTAGAGAAGTAAAAGTTGCTAATAGGAAAGTTGTAGGAGAAATTAAGAGACTTCATTCCTTTCTTTCATATAATAAAATGAAAAGAAGATAATATTTGGAGAACATGATGATTCCTTTGAGTTTTTTGATTGTATTATATACACTGGATACTCCATTGTGTCCAAGTGCATGTTTTGATGAAAGTGATTGTCTGTTGAAGGTTATGGTTTGTACAAACAATGCATGGGCACAATATGATTGGGCCACATTTGTTTTCAATAAACTAATAGGTGAAATTGAAAAGTACAACAAGTCTATTAAGAAGGAAAAGCTATATGGATCTAAAAATGTTGAAGGCTAGGTGTTCTTCTTACTAGTACATATGTATATTTATTACTTTTATGAACTAAGTTTGCCTTTTTGGGTAGTCTAACATGTGTTTTTTCAAATGTTGTTCCTACAATATCTCCTATTAGTCGAAGATGGCCCATCCTAAGAGATGCACTAAAGCACTGGAATGTGGAAAGAGTGAGCAAAAGAGTGAACTTAGAGAGAAGGACCTATACCATGAAATTATATGTGCTCCAACTAATAATGAGGCTACTTCTTCCACAAAGATTCCACCAATAACTATTGGCAATAGCTGGTGAAATCATAGCATGAGTCGTGCCCAAAGACACTGTTCTTAAGAGCTATTCCGCCATACCAGGTTAATCGTGTAGCAATTTCTCAAGATTAAACAGACTCTTCCTATTAAACGTAGGGACACAAAACAACAAAAATTCATAGAATATACTTAGGTAACTATACAATGAATTAATATAATAGAAGAGGAGAGAAAGGCTAAGAGTACCAAGGCTTTGACTGAACCTATGGCAAGCATTGCCTTTTATAAGCAGGTCTCATAATGTTGGGTAATAAAATTACCTTAATCACAATTAAAAAATGGTTTTAAATAATAATGTCGTTTAAATTATATATTATAAAATAATAAATAGACTTAAATAATAATTAATATTATTAATTTATAATAATTCTTTTTGAAATACTCAAAAATATTTATAATATCCAACAATTTCCCACATATTTCAAAAGGAAGGAAAATTTTTTAAAAACTATCTTATACAAATAATTTTGTATCTTCAAAAAATAATTTCCAAAATTTTGAAAAATTGCCCAATACCATGTCTAACTCATGTACAAATGTATGCAAGAGCCCATTTTTCCTTTAAGCCTTTACTAGTCCAAGTTCACATCTTAGTATTTATAAACTAAAAACTCCATTCATTTGAGCAATATGAAACTTTCTTTTTGACACAATTGCAACAATCCCCCACGTGTGTCAAAAAGATCACTATCATTTGAATTATTCGCACGGAAGATAGTCACTTCAAATTTTGTGTCTTTCGAGTTGAAACAAATCTAGACCAATAAAACTTAGCGCACAGAACAGTCGGTATAACTTTGTTATTGAACCAACAGATCTTGATCATGTACTAGAGGTCTTATTAGTCGATTATGCCCCCACAATTTCTATTGTTATAGCATTTTTACGCATTATTGGCTATACACACGCTTGGTTTTAACAAATGCTCTAAAGATTTCACCACAATCTCATAGGAGTGGCTCCACTTCACATTCGTATAGGTGTTTTCATCAAGTGTATTTATAATAAATACACCATCCATAAGGATTATGGAAAATATTAAGAGCTTTCACTTAACCTCCAATCAATGCATTTTAGCATTTTCTCAAGCCATAAAAAGGAACAAAAATTTAGTGCTAGCAAAACTAATAAGTGACTTGTTCTCACTCATTGAACCTTTGTCATAGGATCTCTAATCACAAAGGTTGAGTTGCCATCACCATTAATTTCAAATAGGCTTAAGTCCTATTCCCCTTGTCATTTAAATAATTAATCTCTTCCCCAAGGCTAGTTAACGAATCCATCAGATTTACATCTAATCTCACGTAATCAATTAAGATAACTCCCTTTTTTAGCATGTTTAATTGTATCTCAATCGATATTCACTTATGTCATTATTCTCTTAGCAATGACTATTGCCATTTGGAAATTACAAATCATCGACATGGCTTGTGTTGGTTTTACTCATAGTAAAATATTCATTGAGAAGTTTTTTAACTACGCAACCTCATTATTAGCCAATTTCAGAGTAATAAACTCTGTCTCAAGTAACATTTCATTTGGCTACTAATAGATTTTTCTTCATATGAATATAAAATTCAGTTAACATCATTGTATTGTCTTAATACAATGGAAATCTATTATACATGATACCAACATTTATAGTATCCCTCAAATACTCATTTGTCTCATGCTCTTATAAGACTTAATCTCCATGCAATGTATATTATGGGATTAACACTTATTAATACAATAAACTCTCATAAATTTATGCATACACAAATTGAGCAACAAAAATATATCATTTTTTTAAATGACATCTCAGCCTCATAAGAATTCATCGACACTAAGTATTAATTTTACACAACAAAATAATTGCTTAGATGATCTCTAGCAACTTGGCCTTAGATCCAGTTTCAAATTAATTAGCTTGGACTCCATTATAGTTCTATCATTATTATTGCTCACCACAAGTGTATGGGTCGTGGCAAGTAATATAATGAAAGTAAAGTATTATTTCCTCATGGATTTATTCAAAAACAATGATCAAACAAAAGACTAAGTAAATTTAATCAAGTTGAACCACATATAGTTAGGTAAAAATGATTTTGCAAATTAAATTAATACTAGAAAATAAAGAAAAGCAATTGATTCACAAATTTGAACCACAAATTAAGACCTAGAATTATTTATTTCCGTTGTATTTCATAATACCAAAATTACCTCCTATCATAAATGCTTTTAATGAAAATAAGTGTTAACTTAGTTTTAAAAATACTTAGACAAGCTCTCTCAAGTCATGAACAAGTGTTTAGTTAAATTAATTGCTCAATCTCTTGTTACAATTAATAAAACTCAATTTTAAACACCAACCCTAATGTGGCTATGTAAGGCTAGTAAGTATATCTCTATCTTACTAGCAAAACCATCCATTCAACATATAAATATCAAGTTCTTGCATAATTTTACCAAAGTTCTACAATCAACCTAGCCCTCTCAAACATCAATTAAGTGAATCCAACATTTAAATGATGGCCAATCACTTAGAAGCATTAAGGAAAGAGTAAAACAAACACATATATATCATTAATCATAAAAAGAGAGGATGAACATAATGTTAATCCATACAAGGGTTCAAAATAATTCTAGAGCAAAGAGTTTAGCTACTTATAAATATCAAAAAACTACAAATACACAAAATATTCATAGCCATTACAAGATTACAAGAAGAGAAATGGAGAAGAAACAAAGGAACCGAACAAATGGAGCTTCAAATCTCTTCAAAGCTTCAACTCTTGGACCCAACTCATCCAAAGCTCAAACCCTAACACAACAAAGCTCCCAAAGTGTTTTCAAGTGTGTAGAATCCGTTCTGGGTCGAGCTCTCAATATATATATGTCCTAGCCAACCAATTTCTGATAAATAAAACGCAATGTTTTTTTGACAGCGGCAAAAGTCGCAAACGAAAGTCGCAATTTTCTGACAACTTTAGCATTTTTGAATTGTTTTTACAATTAACAAAATTTATCCTTTTTACACTTGATTTTTTCATTCAAAAACCTTCCAAAAACATTAACAAAGCTCCAAAAATGCATTTAATCAAATCTTAAACCAAAATAACACAAAATTAGGCAAACAATATTAAATTAAAGCTAAGAATGCAAACCCAAAGTAAAATGCATATTTTTCTAATCTGGACAATAAAAATATATACAAATGAAGTAAAATAGATTAAAATCTAAGAAAAATGTGATGAAATAACATTAAATTCTAGAGATTAACAATTATATTTTGATTTCATCACTGCCATGAATGGATAATTACTAATGGATCTTTTCACACAAATTTATAACTTAGTAAACATCCACGTATTTTATACAGTGGTAATTCACTATTCTCAATTCCATAATTTAAAAAATTAGTTATTTCATGGGATCATGACACAAATCATTATTTACAATAATGAATACTCCTGCCAAAATATAAATAGGTCATGCGTCTATTTCAAAATTCATTTATCTATACTAGACAAATGATTAACTTTTGTGCCATCATCTTGATAAATCACAAATTTTTTTTTAGCATTTATGCAAGTCATAAAGCCTCCACATGATTTTTCTCTAAACTCCAATTGGACATTTATAAAGGCAGACTAATATTTTGGCACAACACATTTTTCCAAAAAATTCGATACATTAGACACCCTTACACTTTCACATATTTCAATTGCATGAAAAATATTTTCATGCCTTAACAACAATAATTCTAATTAAATTAGAATCTCATCATATAATTCCTCCCATTCTAACTAAATTATAATTTCTCATTATTTTAAATTCACTATAAACATATCAACACATGCACAAACAACCCAAGTATAAAACAAGGTGTGCAAAGCCTTCTCATATTCTCAATAAAAATTTAACACCATATAAATTCCTTCACCTTTTTTTCCTATGCAAATAAATTCAATTGTGATTAATTACAATTATGACACTCATAGTCATAAGATATAATTTATTTTCACTTTCATGTGACTATTATCATGATGCAAATTTTACGTCTCAATACTACAAAAATTATAAAACCCATCATAAATATATTTATATTTATAAAAGTGCATATTTTGCAACACTTGATAATCATAATGTATATCATCATGATATAATATGACAACAACACAAGCAAATGAGAAGGGATCCTAAAACCGAACACTAGCATGCACATACACAAGACATGTGGATATACGCTCACAAAATTTGAAACTAAAGTTTGTACTTTGTAAGCTAGATTTTCTTATATTAGACTAGACAAAATCACCTAGACCATATAAAATCACCGCATATATGTATGATCATATAAAAATGATTGCTTCTACATCTTTGAAATAAGTTAAATGCCCAAAAACTTCTAAAGGGAAACTTAAGGTTAAATCATGTGAGATTAATTAAAATATATACCTTCAACATAATTAGTGCCAGATATAGAGCACTCTCTCAAATCTTCTGTTAGTTTTGCTTTCTTCCCAAAACTAATCTCATGATACCATTCTAATTATTTTGTAGCCAAAATAAATTATTCAACCACTAATGGACTATATCATTTTGCTGCAATGAATCTGATAAGGGTACACAATGGTAAATTAAACAAGTAATTAAATATTCATCAATTTCTCACTTATAACATTCCTTACATTACAAAGGCATTTATTTATTATTTATTAGTATCAAAATTAAACCTAGTGCAACCAATAGATTTCCAACTCACGTAATAAAATCTATGGCTGTAAAGGCATTTATTTATTATTTATTAGTATCAAAATTTAATCAACTAAATCAATAATAGCCAAAGCCACATTATTACTATTTTAACGTAGCCAATATCTCCAGTGGTATGTAACTGGCCTTTCACCTATAACGTTTTTGGTTATCAAAAATCATACTCATATCAATCAATTCATAACAAACATTTTTCTTCATGAAGACTCCACATTTTAGTTCATTTCCTACCTTAATTACTTGGGTTTAAATCTCAGCATTTCTTACCCATTTTTAAAGACCAATTATTATCAATCAATGCATCATTTGTGATGTGCAGAGCTGCAAGTTTCATGGTTTTACTTGATGGCTGGACTAAATAATAAAGAGACCGAACTATACAATTAAAGTGGTAGTGGATATTATGTATGCTTCCTTGAGGCTGCGCTAACTTCCTAAGATTGGATTCTAAGCTTTAGCTACATGCTTATAGATCAACTTATTAAAGACAATAGCAACATTGGTCAAAAACTCATCAATATTTTAAGTTCCCACAGCACGATGTATTCTACTTAGTAGGAAGATAACATAAGATTCAATTTGATAATCAAAGAAGCAAGGAGGAACCTAATGGTGGACTCAAAATCCAAGGATTTCAAACTCATTAGATCATATTTTAAAAGCTTGTGGAAGAGGTCAAGACATATGGATGATTCATCGATCCCAACACCATAGTGTTCATGTTGGGACTTACCACCGAAAAAGCCATGCCTCTAAGATCTTGTGTAAGTCCAGATTTTAGGACAAATTTGGCATTATTGGTGTTCATACTCAGCATTGCTCATTTCAGCATACACTTGGTACTCACATGCACCCTCAACACCTACTTTTATCCATAATCATTATTAAAAATCATTGCCTCACCACATGCCTCCACTAAGTCCAAAATCATAAAATTTAGTATAATCAAAACATGCTGGAAATTAGCTTTTAAGATTGTTAACAATAGTTGGTGAAATTATAGCCTGAGTCGTGCCCAAGGACACTATCCTTAAGAGCTATTCCACTACACCGGATTAATTGCCCGGCAACTTCCCAAAATTAAATAGACTCTTCCTACTAAACGTAAGGACACATAATAACAGAAATTCATAGAATATACTCAGGTAATTACACAATGAATTAGTATGATAGAAGAGGAGAGAAAGGCCGAAAGTACCAAGGCTCTGACTGAACTTGTGGCAAGCATTGCCTTTTATAGGCAAATCTCATAATGCTAGGTAATAAAACTACCTTAATCACAATTTAAAAATGGTTTCAAATAATAATGTTATTTACGTTATGTGTTATAAAATAATAAATAGACTTAAATAATAATTAATATTATTAATTTATAATAATTCCTTTTGAAATACTCAAAAATATTTATAATATCCAACAATAACATCATTTTATGACCAAGTTGGTATTAAAATTAAAATTCATATAATTATGCTTTAATTGCAAAATGTCTTATACAATATGTGTCCTGTGCTGGAGTTAAAGGCCACTTACGTGAGATTTAACAGGTTTTTTACTGAGAAAATGATGAAAGTACAAAGATTTGTTATTGAGGAGCTGTAACATCCCAATTTAAATTTTAATAGTTAATTTGGGTTAATAGAAATTTTAAAAAAATATTTAGAGATAAGCAAATTAGTAAAAAATGATTATTAAATCTAATTTAGGATATAATTCTAAATTAAAATAAAAAAATTAAAAAAATTAATTAATTAAAAAAATAAATAAATAAAATATTATGAAATTATTATTATTATTATAAAAAGAAAGAAAGAGAAAAGGTATGAGAAAGAGGAAGGAAAGAAGGAAGAAAATGCGATCAGCTTTCGGTGCAATGATTATGTATATAATAATAATTAAAAAAAGGGAGAGAGAGGAAAGAAGAAATAATAAAAAAAGATGTGGGACCCACTAAATTTTTATAAAAACTCACCTGTTTCCTTCATTTCTTCATTCTTTCCTTCGTGCATGAGTTGAGGCAGAGAGAGCGTCTATGAGCCAAGTTCACCAGTGCTGGGTTTTAAGGTAAGAGTTTTTAATAGGATATTTAGGGTGTGATTTTAAGCTTTTCAAGACTAAGTAAGTGTTCTAAAATTTTTTCTTAGTTTCTGATTTTGTAGTGGTAGAAAATTTAAGATCTGGAAGAAAGATGAATTTATGTTGAATAAATATGGTTTTTAAGGTTGTTAGTAGTATAATAAATATTCTAGAGTATAAATTTATTAATGATCTTTGAATTTGTGGCTTATGGATCAAATTCTAAATTAGATCTGAAAATATATATTGATTTATTGAGGTTTAGATGATTATTTAGGATGAGAAATGAATTATTATAGCTATAGGATTATGATTCTAAGCTAGAGACTCAATTTTTAATTTTTGGGTATTTTAGGTACGAATTTGTGAAATAAAAAGAAAATTTTGATAATAGAAATTAGTTTAGAAGTTGATTTTTAGATTATTATTGTTTATTGATAATTAAAAGAGGAGTTAAAAATTTTACTTAATAGTATTGATTCTAGATTTGTATTAAAATTGAGATTAGGAATTATGTTATATTTTTAATTCTATTATTAGAATTATTTTATTAGTTTCAAAAATTGAAACTAATATTTATAAATAATATGTTATTTGTAGATTGTATTACTGGTGAAGATTGTGGTGAGAGAGAAATTTTAAGGAATAATTTATTGAAAAAACCACGAGGTAACCATGCTTTTAATTTGTGATTAGTGTTACTTCATGTTAATTGGGTGATTATTGAGAAAATTATGAATTTTATAATATTGTATAATTGTGCAATATTATTATGAATTTGTTTGATTATTGTGGGAGGTGTTGGGAGACTTACTATTGTTGTTGTATTTATGTGCCATGTGGTACGCCCCTATTAGAGCTCAATAGGTGGCTTGTAAGGGCTCGGGCTAACCTACCTTTGGCTGGGTAATTTAGCACCGAGTGAGGGCTACGGCTCGAGGTTAATGGAGGGATATAAGGATGGTTGTTTGTGTGTATTGTAATATTTCTTATATTTATTGGAATTATATTATTTTTAATTCTCACTTAGTAAGCACACACTTAACTGTTTGTATACACTATCATAAATTGGCTTTGGTTACTGTGACTTTTGAGTCTCATTATGTGGTTAACAATTTTCAAGAGAAGAGCCATGAGTGACACGTGGAGGAGTCCCAAAGGCTTAATGGTATAGATCCACTGTCTCTTTTGGGTATTTAATTTATGATTTATAATGTGTTATATTGCCAATATTAGGGCTTTTTGTTTATTGTCAATTATATGAATATATAAATGTAATCATGCCTTTCAAACTATTTCTATTTTTGGTACAATTTGGATGACTGTAATTTTAATATTTGGTTTACTTTGGATTGGTTAAAATGGCATGATTATAAGGCCAAATAACTGGCTTGTGTTGAAAATTGACTAAATTGCTTATTTTACTTGTTGGGAGTATAAGGATGGACAAATGTGATTTAGCCTAATGGCATGTGGGAGGTAAAAATTTATCTGAAATGTTATATTGTGTGAGTTTAAGCCAATTATAAAATATTTTGAAATTATTGATATAAAAAAATGTGTTGGGTGGCTGTAACCCAACTATGGTTGAGTTAAATTATTTTAAACAAAAATTGGTGTGTTACAGGAGCTATTGAAGCTACAAGTAAAGAAAGGTGTCATAAAAAAAGGTAATGAGGATGGAGATGACAAGGAAGAAGATAATGAGGGAGACATATAAGAAAAGGAAGAAAAGGAGGAAGAACATAAATCTGAAGATAGTAAAGAGGAAATAGACACTAAAAGGAGGAGGAGGGAAATAGAAATCTAGAGATAGTGAAGAGGAAGTACACATTGAAGGAGAGGAGAAGAAAAAACATGAATCTGGAAAAGAAGAGCAAAAGAAAAAGAGATAGTAGAGACAATAGAAGATGATGACAAGAGGAGGAAGAACATAAAGCTAGAGATAGGAAAAGGAAGAAGAGATGATAGAGAATTCGAGATGATGAGGAAGAGAAAGAGGAAAACATAAATTTGAAGAAAATAAAAAGGAAGAGGATACAAAAGATGAGAACAAGTTAGAAGAAGTAGAGAGCAACGAGAAGGAAGAAACAAATGAATCAAAAAATAAAGTTGTAATTCTAAGCCACACTTCTACTAATATTATCCTTTAAGTTCATCATATGTCAAACCCTCTGTTATTAGTCTAGTAATTTCATTCCCTTTATCATATTTGACATTGCCTACACTTGTCCTCCCATAAACTACCCCATAATGGAAGAAACAAATTAATTTCTTTCTACTATTACTTATCATCTATCATGTCACCTTGCAACTATTTCAAATAAATTTTATTCTATTTTCAAGTTCATAATTGCAATCCTAATATCAATAATGTATCATTACTATTTTAACAACACGAAGTTCAATAGTTTCATATTTTAACTAAATTTCACTCTATTTTTGAGTTTACAACTAGAATTCCAATATCAACCATATATAATTACTATTTTACCAACATATAGTCAATAGTTCTAAACCTTACTTTCCCAGGCTATCACAACATATTGCAAATGAAAATATAAGAAAAGCATAAAAATAACCACTACATTTCCCATTTTAACATCAATACATTAATGGATTTATAACATAACATTCCATATTAGAATAGGATGCTACTATGACTGTCATGACAGACCCACATTAAATGAGACAGGTTAATTGTACAAGAATCCATTCATAAGCACCTACTCCTTCTAAATGTATATGCCAAACCCTTAACTACTTCATTCTGACATTAATCACATTTCTTTGATGGTAGAAAAATACATATTGCAATTAAGAACATTAGAGCTAATATTAGTTAAGGCAAGATCATTGACCTTGATAACACCGTATACTTTGGATTCAAATGCCTATCTCTTGAAGTATCCTCAACAACAAACCTATGATACCTACAAAATAAAACTAGAACCAAGTTAGCTAAAAGAAAGAATGCAAAACCAATTCACTAAAAAAGATAATGATGGAGGAAGGAACTTGTAATTTTTAGCTTGCCAACTCCTGTATGTTAAAACTCTTAATGTTATGTTTTCGTGCGCCAAGCTTCTTCCAAGTTCCGTGCTTAATTTCCTTTCCATTAAAGGGTCACTTTCATCCTTTTACTAAGAAAATTATTCATAGCTAGGAACCTAGGTATTGCAATGTTAAATCAAAATTTATTGATCCTTAAATATGAATAAGTTTCTCTAAGGGTTATTGATTATGATTTTCCCATTTAAGTTTTGTCCCATAGTTTACACTCATTCTCAATAATCCCTATATCACTAAATAAGTCCACATATTTTGCAAATTTCATGGAAAATTGAGATTACTTAGTCTTTAACCCTATTCAAACAAGCAAACACCATGAAGGATATGATGACATGCATGTAAATAGTAACTTAAGTGGCATCTACTTGGATAATGAGTAAGCTATTGCTTATTAAAAACAAATAAAAAAGATTTCAAAACCAAGAAAAAAGGGATTTGTTTAAAAACACTGAATTAATACCAATTAAGTCCCGACAATATTTTTTTTGAAAAATAAATTGAAAATATCAATCTAAATTATTACAAATTTAGGAGTTTCAATTGTGAATAATTATTTAAATATTAAATATAATTTTTATATTGTAACAGAAATGTCTATTATAACTGTTTGAATTGATATTTATAATTCATTTTGTAAAAATTTTATTAAGGATCCAACTATCATTAATTCATTCCTTTGGGATCTAACTATCATTCTCCCTAAGAAAAAATGGCAACTAATCAATATATCATTTAAATCTTTTCCTGTAAACCAGCCACATTTGCAATGGCTCATAATGGCTCTAGACTCATATCACTATTGTTATGAATAGTGCCAGCTTAGGGATATTGGGGTGGCTCATGTGTTCAGCTTTATGCCATCAATAGAATCTAGAAATGAGCTAGCATGTGGGATGGGAAAACATGTGACCCACCTTTTCTTCTCCCTTCTCAATAGTAGTTTTTTCTATGTGTGGTCCTTTTTTCCCTCTTCCTTCCCTCTCGAGTCTCACCCACTTCTCAATTCTACACGTAATCCTCTTTCTCTCTGTCCCAATTTTTTTATGATTAGTAAAGTCATCTCTCTCTCCTTTCATCATTTTTCTTTTCTCTCCTTCAGCTCTGCCATCTACATCCTATCTTTGTTCTTTTGAGACAATTCTCTTCTCATCCTTCTCTTATAGAAGCCTCTAGATAATATCTAAAAGGATCTCAATACCTCAGTCTGGCTAGGGTTTGTTACTATGAAATAGAGTAATTAAGCAAACAGAAGAAGATGGCTTGAGTGATTGAGCGATTAGGGCTTGCGACTGAGGAAGAAGATGACTTCATCAATTGTGAATGGAAGACAGCTTCATCCGATTAGAGCTGAGAAGGCATCAAGCAAAATCACAAAAGTGGGTACTTTGAATCCTTCATATGTGTTCTGGGTGTCCATATCCTCTGTTTGGTTGATATTTGAATACATATTCAAATCCTCCCTCAAATTCTTCTAATCTTTTGAATCCTTCCTCCTAATAAAGTTGTTGAGATCAAAGAGTAGGAAGAGGTAGAGGGCTATTCTTTGAGGTTGATAAGTATTAAACTTATGTTAATACCTAAACTCTTTTTTTTGTGGTGTTATATTTAGATTTATAGGTTTTCTCTCCGCTAATAGGCAAGGTAGGTGTGATTATATCAAACGTAATGAGTGTTTTAAACCTCGCATGATTAGTAAGTGGATTAATTTTGCCATTAATAGTAAAGTTAAGTATCCGGAACTCCATGTGGGAGACAATTTAGGGTGATGGTGATTATATGTTGTCTTCTACTGTCTTCAGTAGCAATAAAATTAGAGTTTTGAAGTTGAGTGGAGCAAACGTTGTTTTTCTTTTTTAAGTAAAAATAAAAGAAGTGACCTTTTATGGTGTAATTGTCATGGTGAATAATCTTTTTTTTTTCATACCTTATTGAGGATGCTATGACATTGCAGGCAATCACGTTTATAGTTTGCTTTGGAACTTTATCTTAAGGTTACTTTTTAAGCCTTGAAGCTTTATGACTTGCAGGCAAATTTAGAAACAGATGAAGTATATGCTCAAGTGACTTTGCAACTTTTAAGTTTGGTACTTACTTTTTCACTATTTGGTTTTATGAAATGTTTTCATCATATTTATTTTAGCATTATCTTGACATCATTTGTTTTATAGCAAGAGTAAAAAGATATATATCTACCACTTGCAGAATTGGGTAATGCTAACAAACAACTAGCCAACTACTTTTGCAAAACATTAATGGCAAGTGATACTAGTACTCATAGAGGATTCTCTATTCCTCAAACAGTTGCTGAAAAAGTCTTCCCTCCGCTTGTGAGTAACTTTTTTGTTTGATGGTTGTAAATTTTAACTTTTATGATGTATGTGTAATTAGTTTTGCTGAGGTTGTGTTGTAATGGTTACTTCAAGTCCCCATTTGTTAATGAATGTTTGCTAAGCGAATGCATTATTTTAACTTTGATGACTATTTTATATTCTCTCTTTAATTTTGTAACCGTTGGTGAAACAAAAGGATGATTAGTATTTTATAGTGCTTGACTTGGTATATTGATCTAGTCCTTTAGGAGCATTAATTACATAGCTTCTATGCTTCATTGTTACTATTTTCTAAGAGGTAAAAAAACTCATATAAAAAGAAGTAAATTAGAAAATCATACAAGAAAGGAGTTTCAAAATGGAGATGAAAAGAAAAAATAGTTCTAATAGATGATGTGTGGTCATGTTCCTCTCATTTCTTTTTTATCACTGGAGGCAAATGGTATTCTACAATAATTTTTTCTTGTTATTTGGATTTGAATTTCAGAATTTGGTTCTTTGTACTCAATCACTCATAAATATTAACACTTTCCCACATGTCCAGGCATCATTGACTATGGCATGTATATTTAAAGAGATCAGAAATTATAAATCTTGTAGAAATGTTGCCTTCATGCTCTATATTTTATCAAAATATAAAGAGCATACAAATCCTACCATACTTTAGGATTAGTGACTTTGGCCTTCAAGATTTAAGGAGAACATACATCCTAGAGTGCAATTGTGTGACTTTTCAAGGTAGTTTAACATTTCAACTTCCTTGGCGTGAGGTAATTACACTGATTGTCGTCATAATATTATTCCCTAGTTTCTGCATCTATCCTCTAGGTTAAGTCTTCTTATGTTGAATTCAACCAAAAGTGAGTTCTTCTAGAAGTTGTAAAGTTTTTTTTTATTTTGATGTTGAGACATGAATCCTAGCCATGTAGGGTCTAAAAAAGTTATGCACTTTTATTTTTATTTGTGACAGTAATTGCTCTTTCATATTACAATTGTTCATTGGTTTTCCTTTTTATCCTTTATCTTATTGTTCTTTTTATGTAGTGTTACTAGAAGTCAACAAAGCTTTTCAGTGTTGTTGGTAATTTATGGTGCTTGTTTCCTTGGACATTTCACTTTTGTTATAAGCTTTTGTCAACACTTGTATGCTAAGTGGTCTATGGTTTACTTTTTAGTCCTCTCTTTTTTTGTTCAATAAAATCATTATTGTCTAATGGTTAATTATGTTTGCTTGTGGTTTAATTTGTTCCATGAATTGTAGTTGGTATTGTAAATATTTCTAAATATTGACTTTGATTTCTTATACTGTTGATATGGCTGAGTGTATGTCTTTGAACATCTTTTTACTGCCATGATGATCCCATGACATTAACATTTGTGTGAAGTAAAAAGTTTCCCCAATTTTTTTAGAGTGCTCTTTAGTTGACTTTAGGATACAATTTAAATTTACAATCCTCTAAAAGCTCTAAATATAGTTTAGAGATCATACACCTTGTATTATAGAGATATTTTGAGCTTTTCTTTAAATCTATTTTATTTTGAGACAAATTAATTGGTCTTAAAATTAAATTCATAATCACTTGATTTTAGAGAATGAGACTTTGACTTAACTATTCAATCCTTGTAATAACCATATATGCCTTGATTTATATTCAAACTGATTGGCATATTGAATGATTAAAGTGAGAAAATTTTTTGACTAAACTTGTAATATCATCCTTGAGTTATAAAGGAACCTTAGGTTGTCTGTGGAGATATCAAATATCAAGAATGACTATGTTACATGCTGTATACATTTAATCTTAATATTATTTTGTCTTTACTTGGTTGTTTTATTTGCCTTTTTGACTGGAAAATAAAGTTATTTACTATGCATATACACGTAGTAGAAAGGCATGACCTGGTTTGTCCTCTCTCACTTTTATATCTTTATGATTTTAAGGACCAAAGGGATGGGATTTTCTTAGATTCAGTTACGGCTATCCCCTGAAAAAAGAGAAAAGAAGATTATGTGATGATTATTGCAACTACTTTGGATGGTGCCCATGCAGCACAGTTGAGGTAGATATGTTTAGATTGTGTATTCATGGAATTGTGTGCAACAGAACATAAGGGATAAAAATAAGAAAATTAATATGTGCAGCTAAAATATAAGGTATGATGATATAAGGACAATGATTAAGACTCGAGAAGAGGGAGGGAAATTAAATAAAATTGAACCGGCGATGAAAAGGTCTAGAGATTCATATTGGTTATTCGGTTTGTTAATTTCATGTAAAATTATGACGAGTTGGATAGAAGAGCTATACATTTAAGTCATGGGAGATAAGGCATATAGAAAAGGAAAAACAAAATAAAATAGGGGAAAATAATCATTTAATCTCTTTGCCTCCAAACAATCTATTCTCTCATTGTTTCTCTTACCAAATTTTATTCTTTATATTCAGATGATTTACTTCAACAATGAAATTTTCTGCAACTATTACTAAAGCAATGATATTAGCCTTTCCTTCTCACATGCTAGCTCAATTACCCTTTTTATTTTGAATTTTGATGCGTGTTTAAGAACTTTAAAGTTTGTTATAAACTTTACCTTTATAAAACTTGACTGTTGGAATGTATTCTGCTGCTTGATTTTCCTTAGAATGCTACTATTATAGCAATTTTTATGTAACAAATGTCCATGATTAACGATAATTTTTATTAAAATAAAGGGAAAAATAATTTCCTATTAGTTAGTAATTTTGACTACTATATGTTGGTAGCAAAATAAGTAGCAGCTATTTAAGAATTCTCTAGCTTAGGACCAAAATAGCTTGCCAAAAGGGTTAAATTTTCAAAACTTCTGGTTGCTTGATGTCAAGGAAAAATGTTATCATACATGTCTACACTTGGTTATGGCATTTGTTAATATGGATTTATTGTTTGATTGGTGCAGTAAAAAATAATGCAAATGATGTATGAGACAGTTTCAAAGGCTTTAGTTGAGGCTAGGATAAAAGCAACATTCTCTCCGCAAGATTATTTAAACCTTTGCCTTTAAAATCACAAAATCATAGACATGTATGATTATAGTAGTATGCTTGGAACTCCTTCAGCAAATAGTCCTCAAGAACCAAGGACAAGTCGCATCAGAAGGGGAAGTTAAGGGGAAAGAGACGTGAAAGAAGGAAAAAAGTTACTTCTTTGAACGAACTACTCTTGCTCAGGTTAAAGTTTACATGAAAGGTAACGAAAATGGTTTGACTTCAATTTTCTTGTATCTAAAAAAAGTAGATAAGTTTAGATATATAAATTGACAAAATTTCTGTTATTTTGAATATGTCTTTTTTTCCAGTGTTTTTTTTCTATAGTTGGTAGAAACATTCAAAACTTTAGTCCATGTATGTCACTGCTATCAAAATATCATGGATGCAGCTAGACTTACCGACAACCTATTCTTTAGGTTCAATATAGCATACAAATCAAAACTACCAAGCTAGATGGTGATGAAAAGGAGAGGGGAGAGAATGGTCTTAATGAGTGTTAAGGAAAGATCTAATTTTATCTATCATAACTTAAAGTGTATGGAAGAATGGGTGGTATTAATTGATGTAGTCTTGTTATAAATTATACTCATCAGTAAATGTTAAAATCTAATGAATCTACTTAAAAGATGTTTTCCCTAAATAAGATCTAAAGTTTTTCTTTTAATATACATAGGGTCTAAAGATAATAGAGGCTATAGAGGCAAGATTGCTTAGTTGCTTTTTACATAACACTATATTGTTGTCATTTTTTCTGTGTACAGGAGAACTTCCATGAGCAGTGGCCACAAAATCTACATCTTATTCACACTACAGGTATAGAATAATAGAAGCGTGAAGAACAAACAATGACATAGGAAGACTCTGTTAATTCTAGACTGATTTCAACTTTGCAAGTCTCTTAATTTATCACAATCTCAATGGATCCAAGAAAATAACAAAAAGCTCATCATACAAAAGGCTACATTCAAAGCAACAATAGTATTTTCTATTGCCATGCTAACCAAGTTTGAAGCAACTTAAGTAGATAAATGAAAGGGGAGACATAATGGAGTTGTGAAAGGAAAGGAGAAGAGTTTTTTGTCTAGTCTTTAATATGTTAGCATGTTGGTCCCCTCTTGTAAACCTATGATTGCCCTTATACTATTTTGACATGAATTATACTTATTCTTTCATTGAAAATATAGAAAAGAAAGAAGAGTAGCCTAGGTTAAGTTTCAATTTTTTCTTAGGTTATGAAATAGGGCTAGGCCTGAATTAAGCCTTTAAGTATTTAGAATTTGTGTATTGAAAGTTACGGATCCATGAATGTGAGATTACAAGCATTTTAGTGATTTAATATTTTAAAGTAGGTTGATTGATATGATTGAGAATGAAATTTATGATAGTGATAAATTAATGCTTGCCAACTAGATATTGGGCAAAACTTTATAGCTTTAATTTGGTTTTAAATATAGGGCGAAGATGTAATTGTTAATTTTTTTTCCCTTAATAGTACACGTTTTTAATTGTACCAAGTTGTAATTTTTAGACATGTTCTATTGTGATAATTACCTTTATGAAGGATAAGTTTAAAAAGTTAGACAATTTGTACAAATTTAAAGACATTAATTAACTGTTGAAATTTTAATTTTAGGGACTTTCTAAATATACATGCTTAAGTTCTCATCTTGTAATTAAGTTTTTCTAATTGAATTAGTACTCATGTGATGTCTTTAAGAGCTTTTATAGGCTCAAGGATTTATTTTTCTAACTTTGCATAATAAGATATGATCGATTGAGTTAAATCCAACATTGATAACTTATATTATTTTAATTAAATTTATAAGAAATTAATTACATAAGAAATGGGCTATGAGCACTATGCATAGCTTTACATAAGAAATTAATTAAATTTATATTATTTTTTTAATTATGTGGATAAATTATTTGCATTTTGATTGTTGTCATAGCTTTTGGATGGCTTAAACTATATTAATTATGAAACATAATCTAGATTTTTCAATCTTTACCTTTTGATATTGAAATTTATAATTATGCTTGTAATGTAGTATAGACTCTAATAATGCAATATCTCTCGTGCTTTTTAATGATGTCTAAAGATCAGCACTAAACCTCTGATGATGATATTATTAATTTGGTTAAAGAAAATGAAATTGTTAATTTATAAATTTAAATACAATATAAATATGGGTGCTAGTTTATTGAACAAGACCAAAATGAATGTTGAGATGTGAGAGTTGTGCTATAATTTCACACTATGGTGGACTATGAATCCCATCATGTAAGAGGGGATTCATGATAGAATGAATTCTTGGTAATTTAAGGCATGTCAATTTTATTTAGAAAAAACTCAATTTGAGTTAGGTTTCTTCGAATCATGTTTAAAATACCTAAATATTTAAAAAAAGCTCATATAGTCAACATTTGCCCTAACACCTCGACTTTCGGGCTTAGTTGAATTAATCTAAATACTCAAATTGTTATAGTTTTTTTTGAATTAATTTTTATTTAAAAAACTAATTTTTTTCAAGTAACATAACACTAATTTTTACATTACAACGACTTATTTAAGTAGTTCAATAACACCACAATTTTTTTACTACATTTTTAATGGGAGAAGGATTTAAATTACATGCCTTTTCATAGTTCATGAACATTACAAGGATATTTCATCACCTTAACTCCATAGAAGCCAATTAGCCAAATATCATTTTGTTTGGTATGAAAATTCATCATTTCCCTGTGTAGATTCAAATAAATGGATTACCTTTAGAGTACTATTAAACATCTTAGATATTTAAACTCGATTAACTAAGCCTAATTAGGGTAATTAAGTATAATGATGTGGTGTATAACTAGAGAGGTCTAACGAGTGGTTTTGGTTGTGGTTTCAGCCCTAAATTGGGCCCAAAGCAAAGTTGGGTCATCTAGGCATCAAAAAGGAAGAAAATGTGAAGGGATTGTCTCTATGCTACATGTTGCAGTGTGCAGGACATCCGTGAGGTGCTCAGATAGCAAACAATGAAGGAAGACTTCTTTGTACCATGTATCGTGGCATGTGGAGCATGTGTTGTGGCACATGGTCGAAAGTCTACAAAAATAAGGCAAAATTAGACTCAAAGATCAGAAGAATAAGAAATAGAAAATGAAGAGCAAGCGAAACCCTTTACTAGAGCTTAGTACATTAGAGGTTTGAGAGCATATTGGAGCTAGAAAACACCTAAGGTAAGTGTACTAAGCTTTTTCCTCCCTTTCTCTTTCCTTTTCTTGAAGAGTTGAGTTAGGTTTTGGGTTGAAATGGTGATTTTTAGTCCATATAGGCTATAAGTTCAAACCCATTGACTTAAATAGAGTTAATAAGAGTTATTTGAGTTGTTTAAACCTACTATTAATGTCTTAAAAGTTATTGGTTCGTAAGGACTATTAATATCTTAAAATTTGCATTAATGGACTTGGCTGGAATGGTTTAAGATTCAAAAATCTAAAATAAGTTTCTTAAATAACCCAAGACAGAGCAAAATAAATTTTTATAATTTTTCAAAAAAAATTTAAACAGACAAAAAGCAAAAATCAAATATTTTTGTCTCCCCCCACATTTAAATTATGCATTGTCTTTAATGTAAGCATAAATTAATGATATGACAAGGTAAGATCAATATCGATGCATGCATGAAAAAGTGCAAATGTAGAATTTTTTTTATTCAAAATTTCTAAACAAACTAAAATGAAATAAGAAAATCTACCTTTTACTAATGAAGACATCTCCCCTACACTTGCACTTTACTTAATTAACAAATCTAAACTATAAGCAAAGTAAAGTAAAGAGCAAGGGTGAAGAAGATATAACCTAATTTAAATCTCCACAAGCTATTGAAGTTGAAGTTCTCATTTTAGAGTAATATCATGAAGCTTTTCATTATGATCCTCCTTTCAAGAATCTCAAGTGGTGGTGGCTTAGGATCGATTGGCAATGGCTCCAAAATGTATGGTATTGATCATCCCTTTAAGTCATATGAGATGCAACCATTAATATTTTCTTTCTAAAATAAGGAAGCATCGTATGCAACATGGTCATAAAAGCATGATATATGAAATGGAATTATATGCAAGTGAATGAAAAAGGAGTTTTTCAAGATAGGGGAGACAACTAATAAAATCAATGGAATTAAAGGGGATGTTATGAAAAGATTTAAGAAGATAAATATCTCCCTTATCTAGTGTAAGGTCACATGATATGATCTCTTTGGAAATGGTACAAGCAAGCATGTTGCCCTCCACTTGAAGTGAAATAATTTTTTTTACACTCTCTGCTTTCTTAACGCCTTTAAAGACACTTTGATCAAAACTTTCTTCAAAACCAATTATAAGTAGCTCCTCAGCTTTCTCATTCTCTTCGAGCACCATGCTAATGTAGGTCATATCTTGTATTTTATCAAGTGTAGAATCATTTTCTAATAGCTTAGAAATCAAGTGAACATCAAGCTCGGGTGGTAGTGACTCCAAGCATTTAATCTCAATAAGGGTACCTACATCAACACAAGAGATCAAACATTCCTCATACCTAGCAAGTTTGAGTGTAGTTCACATTTTATTATCACTAAGCAATGCATGAGAAGGTATGTAAAGTTCATTTAAGAATTCTTCAAGATCCACGCAATATTTACAACTATGATCATCTTCACAAAAATAAGAAGTTATGGGGATAAAAGGAGATTGATCACTACTAAATAAAGCAAGTTCATTACCAAATATCCTTGATTAGCCCTGGCCTCAATATCTAAAGGTGCATAATTTTCCTCTTTTAACATAGGCTCCTTTTGAACATCAATCTCCAAGGAAGTAAGAGTAGGTTCCTTGGCCCCTATGACTCTTTCCTCTTCAAAAGAAGTAACAAAACCTTTCTCAAGCACATTTTGATCACTAATGGCAAATATAGGTTCATTATCAATAATAACATAAGAAACATTTTGAGTTTTATCCACATGATGTACATTATTTTCAATATATGCATCACATTCATGCTTATAATCACAAATGGAACAATAGGCATATGCATCAATTTCTAAAGATTCATCAATAATATTATTGCTAGATACATCATGCTCTTTCATAGCATAATCATTATGTAACATCAATTTATCATGCTCAATCTCCAATACATTAGGGAACTTACATATAATTTTCTCATCTATATCTTCATCATCATTATACGAATCATTTGACAACTCATTAGATAAGATAGAAAACAAAGTAAGAATCCATTTTAGTAGGAATTAGAAAAATTATCTCTTGAAGCAAAGGTTGGATTGATTTTTTTTTTTTTAGAGATTGAATAGCTTGAGATGTATTGATGATCTCAATAGCTTTATGAACAACTTTAGGTGTATCTTCAACTGGAAGTATGTAATTGCTCTCTTGTAAGGCTTAAGCTAATCTATGTGGTTCATAATATTCTTTGAAAATATGGCAATCATAATCGATGTTGGAGGTAGCCTCACAATGCACACAATAAAATTCACCCCTTTATGCACATAATTTTTCTGGATACTCACTATCAATGGGTGGTGTATGCTCAACATGATTATTTACATGAGATTCAAAACTCATGAGATTGAAAAATTCAATATTGTGACTTGGATGGAAATGATCATAATACGAGGGTGGACAATCAAAGTTATATGGTTGAAATTGATTATGATAATGGGATAAATGATTTAGATGTTGAAAATGGATGAGAATGCATGTCAAATGAAGAATAGAATGAATCATAATGATGAAACTAAGCTATAAAATGAAATGAAACTTATATTCACAAGTGATGATGCAAATTCAAACTCAAAATGATGGAATGACCAAGGAAACTCAAATGATAAAAAACTTTAAAACTAATCCAAAATAGAAATTGCTTAGGACTCAAACAAAAAAAGAGGACTTAAAAAATTGCAAAAATAAGTAATTTTTTTTAAACTAAACATAAAATAAAACAGAAATCACAACTAAGAAAAATACCATTAATAACTAGCCATAAGCCATAATCCATAAAAAAAAAATTAAAATGAGTAGAGTTTAGAAATGCTCATAAAGCTTTAATATTGGAAAAGTGTGTCTTGTTTTTGTGTCTAATAGCTTGCTTGTCTTCCTTAGAGCAATTAAGAGAAAATAATTCATTGAAGTTAGACTTTAGCACTCTAGAGACAAAGTTTTCTCCAAAATGACCTAATGAGATTTTGTCTCAAATTCAAAAATGTTGGGGACTCTGAAACTGAAAACACTTAACACAGAAGTTATATCTAAGATAACAAAGAGCGCTAGAGTAAAAAATAACCCAACTTGGACAAATACACAAAGAGATATGTGCCACACAAATTGCCTCAGTACTTTGGATTTCTCCAAAATTGGTAGTTTAACCTTGTTGGCTTTAAAAATGTGCACAAAGCAAATTATAAACCTAAAAATCACAAAATTTAGTAGAAATCAAACTAACATAATAACCTTTCAAGCTACCAAATTTGAGAATTTTTATCCCATAGAACAGTTCTAGACAAATTTTTGAAATTCACCTAGAAAGCTAAAAAGACAAAGAAAATTAGTTTTAAGCTCTTTTCAAAATCCAAGCTAACAAAACACATGAAAATCCACAAAACACACAAAAAAATAGAAAAAGACAAATGGAACAAAAAAACAATAATTAAGCCTAAATAAACCTAGCTTTGCCTCCACGACAATAGTGCCCAATTTTGGAAGAATATGTCACTTACACCCAAAAATAGATAACACCAATAGAGTACTAGTGACAACCTAGGTCATTCTTCACTAAGGAGGCTAACTAAATTAATTAAATCTAAGTGAATTCACACCACAATAAATATGTAAAATTTAAACATCCAAGTCTAAGATTAAATAGTAACATCAAAATTAACACCAATAAAACTTAGAATTTGCTAGTGTCATCAGCTAAATTTTGATAAATGAATGAGAAAGGGAGAAGTAAGTCTAGAATTTTTATTTCTTTTAGTTAATGCTTAGTCTTTTATTTTTTTCACATTGAAATTTAAGAAAAAAATAATCAAAGAGCTTAAAAGGGTGCATTTATTTGCGAGCTTAAAATGATCGACAGTTTGAAGCCCAAATTACTATTTTCTACTCTAAAGTAGTAGCTCAACCTTGTCTATTTTTAAGCTTAAAAGGGCTGGTCTAACGGGCTCGGCATTAATTGACAGCTCTACCTAAAAATATTCCCTTGCCCTCTAATCACAAATATTATCAAACTATTTCAAAATACATCAAAATAGGTGCTAAAAACCTAAGATTAGTGAGGTAAAAATGTATTAAATATGTAACTTATCAATTCCTCTACACTTAACTTTTTACATTGCTGAACAAAATCATTTAAAAAATAGAACTAAGAGAAGAAGAAAAGAATAAAAGTTAGAAAATAATGTGGTAAAAGTTGTAAGCTCAAATGTTAATGACCTCTCATCAATCAACTATCTAACTGATTATGAAAATATAATGAAAATAATTTCATGATTCAAGCACTTAGTAATAATGAATCAAAACAAATAGTTATATAATGGAAAGTCCTTTACACTCATCTCACTAGTATAAAGGGTCAGTTTTACTCAAATTTACTTTTCTAATCACCATACCATAGGCTTGTCAAAATTTTAAATATCCACTAACTTGTAGTAAATACAATCATGAATTAAAAGGACTTTACTAGGGCTATAATGTTGGTATGGAAAATGGATGTAAGAATGCATGTAGAAAGGAAGGAAGAATATCCATCAATCAAAATCAAATGGAATCCGAGAGCATAAACAAGTTTCAAGAAGTGAAAATCATGCAAACAATACAATAAGCTAGTAGCTAGGTAATTTTTCCCCCTTTTCAAGCAGCAATTTTATTCTATATATTTTTTCTTTTCTTTTTTCCTTTGTTTTGCATATACTTTTTGATCTTTTATTTCAAACACAATTTCTTTCCTTTCTTCCTTTATTTTCTTTTCCTCTTTTTTATTTATGATTGTTGTGATACATTTTTTCCTTTCCTTCCTTGCACTTTTAGAATAGCAATACAAAATACAAAATAGAAATTTACAATTTGAAATCAAGATATGCTAGTGCATCCTATAATATCTTGAAAATTTACCTCCTGCTAATCAAACTAATTATGATTAATGAATGTTTTGGGTTGTGTTCTCCATAAAATCCACACATAAACAATTAAGGTTACCCTTATTGATCTATCATTAACTCCAAAATCAAGGCAATCATGGGTTAAGCCCCTTTTAATTACCAAATTTAAAATTTGTATAAATATGATTCCAAGTTTTTCATAGTTTAGAATTACTCAAAAATCATTCAAAAAACTTATAATCAGAGTAAAATATTATTTCAGAAGCATTGGATGCCTCTTGGGAGTAAAAAACTTAAAATCAATTGAAAAACCTCAAGATATGAAAAACAAGGGGACGTATCGTGGCATGTGCACACACGTCATAGCTGCCCTTCTTTGTGCTATGTGCTGCAATATGTTGCACATATCAAACAATAAATTTTACTATCATTTGATAGCAACCTAGGGCAACTCCTACATGCCCCATTTCTCCATCCAAGTTTTGATTAGGATGATCTAAATATCTACAGAAAGCTCTTTTTTTAAACTAACTAATGGTATGGGTTTTAGTTTCAAATTATGTAACATAAGGAAGATGGACATCCAAACACATTTTCACAACATTTCACAACTTAAGAGTGTCCAACTAACACCCATAACACACTCAACGAACCTAGGATTACCTGTACAACAAATTATATGCACATAAACTCAACAATTCTAAATTTTCACTTCTCAACCCCTTTAATATTAAAAGCAGAAGGGGAAGATTTTAGCATTACATCAATAAGTCATTTTCAATTTCAACAATATGACATTAGTTCCTACACTTGTACTAGTATTTTGGCCTTATAAACAATTAATAATCTTATAAACAACATCTCAGAGCCCAACATACATCCTAAAATTATAAACAAGAACATAATGCAAGTGTAAACAAAATGCATCCTAATTGATAATATATTATTTATTGCACAAAATAAATGAAGATAAAGGGGTTTACTGTAGGAATCCTATATTCTTAAGCCTCTGAAGCTTTTTCCATTTTTGCACCAAAGTGTAAGATATTGACAAAGAGGGATGAGTATAACTACTGAGTAACTAAGATACTCCTGCACTATGTAGTTACATATCAATTGATAAAAATACATAAATGGGAGTGAAATGATTGATTATATAGAATCACACATAACATATGCATATAATATAGTACACCATTAACTTTTTATTCAATTCTTTTCACACAATCACATCATAAGACACGTTGCCACAATATGGACAACTATGTGACAATAGTCTGTTTGATAATAATGATGCATATTGCCACAACATAGACAACCATGTGACAACGGCACAATCAACTATCATGATTTGTCATAAACTTAACAATTATATGACACGTTGGATAAACATATGCATGATCAATTCCTCCTTCTACCTTCCTTATTTCCTCCAACTAAAATCGTGGGCTATAATACTAATTAAGGCTCCATCTATGTGACTAGACTACATAAGCTTATCAATTATTAGGGGTGACCTAGCCAAAGATTATAACACTCACTCTCAAACCACGTCTTTCCCCATCCTTGAATCTCTAGAGTGTCGTATATCTTAAGCTATTCTCCTAGAAAAATAGGTAGAGATAGCTAGGTTCAAGTCTCTCAATGATAAGTCGCATTTATTACACACTTTTTCTTGCTATTATTGACTAAAAATCATGTTATATTTGTCCAAATTACACACTTATTGCATTGATTATGGAAAAATCACATAAGATTCTGTATATTAGGAGCATTTTGGTCATAAAAATGGACTTTTGAGAAAATGTTTGAGAAAATTTATCAAGATACATTTTTAGTCCAGAAGAACAATGGTCCAATGAGATTTCTTAAACTCATTTTAGATTGAGAATAATTAATTTCACAAGTTGACAATTTTAAAAATTTAAAGTTTCAGGCTAACTTATTTTCTTGCACTTGGGCTAGGTCATTTTTGTGCATGTGTAGGCTTACAATTTTTAGGCTATTTGGCATGCCCCAAAGCCTCTTTTATGATATCATAATTATTTTTTATTATTTAATTGCATTATGACACATATTTGGAAATTAATTTTAATTGAAAATGCAATTATTACCTGTATGCTTTGAACTTTGATCTTGTGTATCACATTTATTTATATAAGTTTGTACCCTTAATCTAACTCCACCATTCTTCTTCTTCCACCTCACTCTTCAAACCTTAAGCTTTGTTTTCTTGGTTTGGCTTCAAAATCTTCAAGCTATTCATGAGTATAATGGTGGAAGGATTGTGTTCAAGTGGATTTCAAGATGACTAGAGGCTAAATCTACAAGGAGTGCTAGGAAGGAAGGATGCAAGAGGAGTCGTGAAGTGTCTCAAGGAAGGTTAAGGGTTATAGCCACTCTCCATTAAACCTAAATTGATGTAATCTTGTTTTTAAAATTAGGAGCATTATTATATCTTGTTCTTATTGATCAAAATTGGTATTTAACTTGTTGGTTTAGTGTTTTTTCACTTGGTTTCACTTTGTGTAAGTTGTAAAAATTTTCTTCAATACATTGTAATTCATATAAATATATGTTTTATATGTGTTGAATGTGTCTTACATTGGCTAGATATAAATATGTTTGGTTGGTATTTGATAAAATGTCTTGTGTGCAAAATTATACATTTGACATACTATAGGCTAGGCTGTACTTAAGGAAAACTAAGGGAGATTTTGATCACTTTGCAACTAGCTAAGAAATTGATTAGGGACTTGTATAAAATTGTGCAAGAATTTGGTAATTGAATTGGTTAAGAAGGTATACTTATATAAAATTTTGTAGGGGTTTAATTTGGATCAAGAAAGTGGAAGTTGTAACCTCTCCTAATATCCACCTGACATTAGGGGGTTAATTGAATTACCGTACATAAATTAAAAACTGTATTCCAAAAACTTCATTTGAAAAGCTTGGGACCCAAGACTTGTTTTGCAAATCACCAAAATCCTTAACATATCAAAGCAAAATAGAGCACAGCACAGCGGAAGATAATTTGTGCATTCATTAGAGTCCATGTATGCTTTCAAAATAAAGAAATAAAGTTAAAAACTAAGCCATGTGTCGCGGCTTGCACCATATGTACCGCATTATATGGCACAGAGTCACAAGCTGACCCTCGATGTACCATATGTTATGTGGCATGGTATGTAATGTATCGCGATGCTCATGATAATAATTTTTGCTATCAAAAACTAGTTCACAAGGCGAAATTTTGGTGTGCACTATTTCTATATACAACATCCAATCGAAGTAATTCAAGCGCCCAAGCGTATTTTATAAGCTAGGTAATGAGACAAGTTTGAACATGATCTAACGGTCCGATCAAAATTTAGATAACTAGGTGCAAAAAGCTACTTTTTCTAAAAATTTAGTGCACCCGAGTACTCAAATTGCTCACCTTGTCTTATTAGACTATTCTAGGCTTTAAACCAAGTCTAAAAGGACTTATACAACTAATTGAATACATTTTATGTCACATACACACACAGATTGAGATTTGACCATTTAATAGTCCCTCTTAACTTTTAACAACTATCCAAATTTCTGCTATTAAAAACCAATTCACAGGACGAAATTTTACTGTGCGCTATTTCTACATATGACATCTGATCAAAGTGATTCAAGCGCCCAAGCTTATTTTATAAGCTAGGTAATGAGACAAGTTTGGATATGATCTAATGGTTTGATCAAAATTTGGATACCTAAGTGCAAAAAGCTACTTTTTCTAAAAATTTAGTGCACCCAAGTTCTCAAATCGCTCTCCTTATCTCATTAGACTATTCTAGGCTTTGAATTAAGTCTAAAAGGACTTATACACTTAATTGAATATATTTTATGTCACATACACACACAGATTGAGATTTGGCCATTTAATAGTCTGTCTTAACTTTTGACAACTATTCATAACTTAACATAAATAAACCAATTTGGCCATCTTCACTGAGTTCACAACAAAATCACACCTTTTCACATCACAATAAAGTCTTAGCCCATGTTACTCATTTCACTACATATTTCCACATAAGGGCTAAGATTTACACAATCACTACAACTCTTTACAATTTCAACAATTCATTACTTGTAACCATTCAAAACATGCACGCAAGTCCTATGGAAACTTTTACATACAATATCTACAAAAGCTTGAGTTCATTACACAAAACTCTATGATGCACGGCTTTATTAAAACTAAGCTAGCCTTAAATCTTTCCCCTTGCCTAGCTCACTACTCTAACTAATAAAAAAATGTGATCATGAAGTGAGATAATAATCTTAGTAATAGAATAACTCTCTGCTACCAATTATCACATGTAATTATAAGCAAGTATAGTATAATATACAATCCAACATAGTGTATAACATATGTTTCATTCTAACACGATTAAATTTCACCGCTAATCATCACTTTTATAAATCATTTTCTCATCCATTCACCACTAATAGCATCTAGCATGATTACTACCATCCAAACCTTTAAATCACCTAAACTTAAAATCATAGGCTCACCTTAAACCAACGCACACGCTTATTGGCCTTGAGCTCACCTTTAGTGATAAAATCACCCAGTTAAAGGTGTTCTATCTTACTTTCAAACTCTAATTTTTCCCATTACACATAATAGGGTGTCATTGACTCCAATATCGCATTGCATTGATACTAAGGAGTCTGAATCTCTACCACCGCACCTCAATAAGCATTAAGGAGATAATTTCCAACAATGCACCTCAATAGGTACTAAGGAGATACAATTCTCCAACACCGCACCCTGTTAGGTACTAAGGAGAATAATGCCATATAGTCTTTTATTCCATCTTTAAACAGGTGAATTCCTACCCCTAAGATCATGCTTCTGTACTATATATATATATATATATAACCTTATGTTTCTACTTGTTTGTTTGGTAAAACTCTATTTTCATGCAACAACTATGTAATGTCACAAAACATGCTTAGTTTAAAATAATTTCATGCATTATCTATAATACTTTCAAATAGTTATACTAGATAATCAAATAAAAGAAGTTATTCAATTACCTCAACCTTTCTGTCATAAGAAATGTTACCCATAGACTATCACAATCGCTAATACGTCTTTAAAAGTTTCTTTTCTCCCTATACATGTGGAATATGCCAATCTACACGCAATTGGCACAATTAGTCAATTAGCTAAATTGACCAAAATCATTTAATTATTACTTAAGCTACAATTAGCCATCTATTCCTTTCCATTTAACCACATTAGGTCCATCACCACTATTTATCACTTCTAGTAATCCCATTTCACTTTCACTCAATTTCCACCCTTTTTCCTTTGATTTAGGGCCAAATTTAAGCCTATAGTTTTAAGGCTTTATCATTTAACCTCAAACCAATCATAAAGCTTTAATTTAACTCAAGAGAACCTTTTTGTTACTATAGAATAAGAAACTAACCCCTTAAATCTTCTCGATTCAATTTCTTTATAACTTATACTAAGAGAAATTATAGTAAGATCAAAGCTTAGGGCTGTATGAAGATTACTCGATAAGCTACCGATTGAAAACATCTTTCAATGCTTCGAAAATTGATACCTTAGCAGCCTAGCCCTTATTCTTCCTCTCCTTTTATTCTTTCCTTCTTTCTCTCCTCTAACTTCACAAGTTAACCATGACTTATTAATCAAATTTTTGTGCCATGCATCGTGACGTAGGAAGCTTGTGTTGTAATGCATGGCACAGTGAGGGAAATCCTCACTACACACACGCTTCGCTTTAAGATGCAGTTCTTTTACTGTATCCGTTCATTCATCACTCCAATGAATCAAAACATCAAGTAATGATCCAAATTTTCTAATCATTTGCTAATTACTAATTCACCCCTGATTAGTAATTAATTATAAGATTAAAAAAATTAAGATATTACAGTTCTCCTTTTCTTTTAAGAATTTTGCCCCTAAAATTTATAAAACACTTAGATACATACCTAAGGAAATAGATAGGGATATCGTTGCCTCATTTTATCCTCTATCTCTTAGGTAGCGTCACCAGGAGCCATGCCTCGCCAAAAAACTGTCACCAATCATATGGTTTTATTCCTCAATTGTTTGTTTTTCACATTCACAATCCGTTCTAACTCAGCTTTATAGGTTAAATTCTCTTGGAGCTCAATTTCTTCTAGTTCTATTACCTGAAAGGGGTCTAATTAGTACTTTTTAAGCTGAGATACATGGAAGACATCTTGCACACTCGATAATTGTGGCGGCAAAGCAACTATGTAGGCAATTGGTCTAATTCTCTCTAGAATCTCAAAAGGACTAATGAATCAAGAAGTTAACTTCTTAGCTCTAATCAATCTCCCAATTTTCATTACTAGTGTAACCCTTAGAAATACATAATCTTCTACAAAAACTCTAACGGCCTTTTACACCTATTAGTGTAACTCTTTTCTGCCTACTTTAAGTCATTAAAATTTTTTCCTAATCACCTTAATCTTCTAAGTCATCTGATCCACGATATCTGGTCTCAACATACTCCTCTCACTCAGCTCTGTCTAACATAAAGGTGATTTACACTTTCTCTCATACAACGCCTTATATGGTGCCATTTAAATACTAAAGTGGTAACTATTGTTGTAAGCAAACTCAACCAAAGGAAGATGGTTGTCCCATCCATCCTTCAACTCTAACACACAGGCTCTCAATATGTCTTCTAAAGTCTGTATAGTTCACTTTATCTGCCCATGCATCTGAGGATGATAAGCCATACAAGAATCTCAACTCAGTACCCATAGCTCATTGCAAAGTTCCCTAAACCTTAGATGTAAACCTCAGATCTTGATCGGAAACTATATTCTTCAGCACTCCGTGCAGCTTCACAACTTCTCGAATATAGATATCCATTAACTTCTCTAGAGAATTAATTATCCGAATAGCTAGAAAATGAGTATCATCAAAATTTGAACACTCAGGTGCAAAAAGGTACTTTTTTAAAAAATTTAGCACACCCAAGTACTCAAATCACTCACCTTATCTTATTAGACTATTATAGGTCTTGAACCAAGTCTAAAAAGATCTTATACACTTGATTGAACACAATTTATATCATATACACACACAAATCAAGATTTGGCTATTCAACAACTCATCTAAACTTTTGACAACTATTCACAACTTAACATAAACAAATCAATTTGGCCATTTTCACCACAAATTTACAACAAAATCACACCTTTTCACATTCACAATAAAGTCTTAGCCCATGTTACTTATTCCATCACATATTTCTACATAAGGGTTAAGATTCACACAATCACTACAATTCTCTATAATTTTAATAACTCATTACTTATAACCATTCAAAATAGGTATGCAAGTCCTACAGCAATTTTTGCATGCAAAGTCCATGTAACATCCATGTTAGATGCCTTGTAAGTTAAATGTCATTTTTGCCTTCAAAGTATTCTTTCAGAAACACTTGGTGCTTTGAACTCAATTTTAGGTTTTTTCCCTTTTAAATGTTGAAAAAAATCTAACCACATGTGTTCTCCTATTAACACACCACAAATTGGCATTAATTTAAGTTAGTGGGTTTCGCATATGTGTATGTGGGCCACACAAGTAGATGCCCAATTAGAAATAAAAAAAAATCCTCTTTCAAATTATAGTCAAAAATTAAATTAAAAATAGAGTAAAATAAAGTGACATTCCTTCCATTTTGCTGAAATTACAAAAATCCTCCCCCTTTTTTTTTGGAAATATACAATTTAGTCTAATTTTTAACCTCTTTAAGAATATTTCATTGAATATTTAAAAATGTTGATTTACTCTTGTAATCTAATTATCTATTCTATCTTCCCCAATTTAAAAATTTTTAAATAATTAAATATGGTAATGTTTAAATGAATAATTTAAAATATTGCATTAAGATTAACAAAATTGATCTCTTCTTATATTTTATCCCTGTTTCATTATTTTTTTACATGAGAATTTGAAATATTATTTTATCCAACTTATGTATTTAAATTTCTTAAAATTTACTAAATAAATGAGTTTACATAACTAAAAATTTTTAAATATGAACAAAAAATATATGCATTAATTTTTTTGGATAGCTTGAATGAATTTTGGACAACATTTATATTCAAATAAGGATATTTTGATCCAATATACATGACTTAATAGTCAACTAATAGTTGAATAGATGAAAATGGAATAATAAAAATATAAAGGAGACTTATGTTTTGTCATTATTAATTTTAATAGAGGTTTGCATTGGTTTTAAAAATAGAAGGGATATTTAAGTAATTAAGATAAAATAGAGATGATGTAAATGTATTTTACTCTAAAAAAAATACTTTCATGTGTTTGCTTGGTAGCCCAACTCAAAATTTTTTAAAAATTCCTCCATATATACACTTTACAAGAATTTACCTTCAATCTTGACAACAAAGGCTTGTTATTGTTGAGAGAGAGGGCAAGTGATTGTCTACATATGAGTTAGGTTTCATGATTGAGGCAATCCAAAGAAGGCAAGATGTCAAGATTGAGAGATGGAGAATATTTTCTTTAAAAATCTAAGTCAAGCTACCAAGTATACACATGGATGAATATTTTTAATTTAATTTTAATTGTGATTTGAGTGAATTTTTTTTTTGATTGGGTATGCACTTGGAAGCCATCTGTACACATGCATGAGACCTACTAAGTTAAATTGACATTCATATATGGCACATTAATAGCAAGACATGTGTGGTTAGGTTTTTTAAAGTTTAAAGGTGAAAATAACCTAAATTTAATTTTGAAATATCATGTGTCTCTAAGTAAATACTTCGAAGACAAAAAGTGGCATTATTAATGTTTGACTAGACATCCACTTGGATGTCACACATGTATTTTTTGTCAAAAAAAATGGTTGATTGGCGTGTTAAAAATAAGGTAAAAAAGAATGTGTTTAAAAACACTAGGGGGCATTTTGACCCAAAATCAAGTGTCAAAAACCTGCAAACCCTAAGCAAATACTATGAGAGGCAAAAATGATCGTTAGCCTCATAATAGTTTGATCAATTAGATTTATTAATTTCTAAAGGTTAAAATCCATAAATTTTTCACTAAAAAATGAAATTAAGAAACTTTTATAAGTTTATTAAAAGATTGTAAAACTTTATAATTAATTACATGATTTTTATCACATAAAATATATATAATTAGGTTATGTCTTCTAAATAATTTTTATATATATAGAATTTTTATGAAAAAATTAATAAAAATATAAACATTGTATTAAATAATTTTTTCTTTTTCGGTCAAAAGTGTCAAATCAAATTTTATATAACTTCAAAAGTGTTTTTGATTTGAAAAAGTTCATTATTCATTAATAATTTTAACCTTTAGAGATTAACATGTTTATTGGATCAAACAATAAGGATTTGATTGAAATAAAATACATTATAAAAATCTAATTGAAAATTAAAGAAAGCTATAAGAATTGCAGATTAATTTTCTCTTTTTATAAAATAGAGATTTATTTTCAAAATAGTTTATAAAATGTAAAAAATTATTTATATTCAATTACAATAATAAAACATGGTTATCATTTAGCAGTTTTTAGATTTTATATTTTTTTATGGATCTTTATTCATAAAAATGATTTATATATATATATTTTTTTTCTTTTACTTTTTTAGCGGGTTGGCAAATAGCTCAAACCTTTTACTCACCTTAAAAATTTAATATCACTTATAGCAGTCTAACTATAGATGTTGACAATAATGGCCTTGTCACTAGTGATGGGGCCTTGTCAATTAGTAGTGGTGATCTAGCAGTTGGTAGCTATAAGAGGGTGGAGTTTTTTTCAAAAAAAAGAAAGGGTATTTTTTTCATTTCTCATGCAAAATTATTTCAATGTTATCCTAGTTCTTGAAGAGTAAAATCACAATGTATTAAGTCCTTTTTAGTAAATAAACTCTTTCAACTAAGGTGATTTTTCCTAATGATTTATTGTAATGAGAAACAACCTTATGCCTCGTTTGATAGAAATGAATTAGAGTCAAAGAAGCGGAAGTGGAACCTCACATTTCACATGTTTGGTATGGTATACTAGCTTCTTTGTGGAACCTAGTTCCACTTCCATCAAAAGCTCCAAGTCTGACCAATTTGCCCATCCCCATCTCTCCTCATTATTGACACTGGGGAATGATGAAGAGGACAATGAACCAAAAGGCAATGACAGCAATGGACGATGATGACTTCAGTGAGGATGAAACCCACGATAGACGACAAAGATGTTGGGTTGAACCCTCTCTTCAATGACAGATGAATGAGGATGAAACCCCATGACAATGGACGAAGATGACTCCTTCAAATGATGGTTGAATCTTCTCGTCAATTTCCATTTGTTGATTTTCAGTATCTTGTGAGGCATCAAGCGATGAGGAATAATGAGGAGGAGAGTTTCAAATTCCCACTAATACAAAATGTGGATTGCTATTGGGTTTTTTTTTCCAGATATGTATTTCTGGATATTTTTTATGTGCAATTGCTATGAGGAACAATTGAATTCATGCTTTTTCTTTGTAATTTTTTTTGGAGTTTGGTTCATGCTCTTAAATGAATTTGGATTGTAATGATGAAATTGATTGTTGTTTTGGATTTGTTGCTTCCTAGAAGTTCATATTTGTTAGGTGTTATATGATTTTCCATGGAATTCATTGCCTATGTAGTGATGGCTTTGAGGGAGATGGAGACTTTTCTCTTCTAATTTGATGGGTCATATTGGCCATTTCAAAATGTAAATATATTTTTTAGATAAGTTTTGAAAAAATATAACTTTAGATCTTTATACTTTGCTCGCATTTTACTATTGATTTTTATACTTTGTTTCGATGTTTTTGGTTCATGTACTTTTATTTTTCATTGTTTTAAATTCCTTCAATGTCTCTATACTTTATTTATAGAGGAACATAAAATAATAAAAATAAAAATATAAAGACTAAAAATATTAAAAAAAGTATAAGAATGTAATAAAATGTAAGTAAAGTATAACGATTTAAAGTTATATTTTTTATAACTTTTGTATCTTACTTCGATCTATACGCCAAACATGCTTTAAAGTTTAGACTTCATTTTCACCTCGACTTCAATTAAAATCATTTTCTCCCGTATCAAATGAGACGTTTGTTTTCACATTCAAGCTTACCTTTCGATTTTTAATTTTTTTTTAACTTCTTTGTTATTATTATTATTAAGGAAAATTAATTTTCTAATAAGTTAGGGCTAACGCGGCCCAGGCTCGCGAACCCACACCCAAATAAATTCTCATTTGAGATGAAGTTGTCGTCACTTGCTCACTCTTCACTCTTGGACACTCTCCCCTCTGCTTGCGGCTAGGGTTTTTTCCCTACTCTCTTCGGTTTCGCTCTTCTTCATCTCTGAATCTATGCGTCATCCCATGGATTTTTCACTTTTATAGGGCTTAGTGGTCCCTTCCTCTTTGGTATTACGCTGTTGGAAAGTGGGTTCATTTCTGTATTGTTGTATTCTGTAATGGCGACCTTGAACCCCTTTGATTTGTTGGGTGATGACGCTGAGGACCCGTCACAGCTAATCGCGGCTGAGCAGCAGAAGGTTGTGTCTGCTCCCAAGAAAGCTCCTGGTCAGGACCATGTCAAGCCGAGACCTCGTGCTCTTGCTCAGCAGAACAAGCCGGCTCAGTTGCCTTCGAAGCCAACCCCCCCATCTCAGGCTGGTGAGTTTCTGATTAGATTCTATTTGGTTGAGCGCGTCACGTTTACTAGGTTTCTTATGTTATGAAGAGATGTGTGGTTTTGAGTTTAGGCGTTCTGAAATCATGCAAATGGAATCTATCTGTTCGACCTTTTGAAAATGTGGTTTTTGAGATTTTGGTTGTTTTGGAGATCCTGCAGATCCTCAGTTTTTTTAGTTTTTTAGGTTCAAGTTTGTGCCTAGCATTGGGTTTCTATAAATTACTTTATGTAATAGTGAGTTTTCCTGATTATGTTTACAGACGCTTGTATTCATATATCGACTTGTTTTAAGAATGTTCTTTATTTTCTTTATTACTGATTCCTTAGCCTCTCATGTTTTGAAAACGTGATATATACCCTAAACTCTTGTTTTTTTTTTGTGATGGGGTTGAACTTTTCACCGGCATCATAGATCATTTGACTACTTGAAAGTTCAATTTTCTTTTTTAATAATACATGTTTTTATGTCATGTATATGCTTTTTACTTTAATTAATGCTCTCTATTGATTCCCTTGTATAATTATTTTTTCATATGTTGACATTCTTAACATGTTCACTTAGTGAGGGAGGCAAGGAATGAAGCATCTCGTGGAAGCCGTGGAGGTGGAAGAGGAGGTGGCCGTGGCTATGGACGTGGTCGTGGAGGAAGTGGACTTAATCAAGATTTCTCCAACGATGAGAACTTGTTCAGTGGCAGTGGAGGCCTTACTGTTCAAGGTGCTGTTGTAGAAGGAGAAGCTGGGAAACCTTTAGAAAGACGTGGTTATGGTGGACCTCGTGGATCTCCCCGTGGTGGTCGTCATGGTGGATTTAGCAACGGAGAAGTTGGTGAAGAGGGACGCCCACGAAGGATGTTTGATCGCCGGAGTGGCACTGGACGCGGGTTCACATTTTGTTCAACTTTTGATTTCTTAAATTTCTGTGACTACCAACATTGATGTGTCATTTTCTAATTGCAGAAATGAATTCAAGCGCGAAGGTGCTGGGCGTGGTAACTGGGGAACTCCAACTGATGACCTTGCACAGTAAGCATTCCATTTTACAATCTCTTAGTTTCCTGCACCTATTAATAATTCTAGGCTGTAGGCAGATGAATTAAAATATGCATTTTCTATTTTCATGAGTTTTTCATTTATATTTATTTTGTTTTCTCATTTCTGAATGTTATCTTCATAGGGCAACTGAGGAAGTTGTGAATGACAATGAGAAAAATTTGAGTGATGAGAAACCTGCTGAGGAAGACGTAGCAGATGAAAACAAGGAGAGTCCTGCTAATGGAGCTGAAGAAAAAGAGCCTGAGGATAAGGTGAGTGTCTGATTTCATTCAATGGGTTTTCTGTCACCCAAAGTTTGCCTTCAAGATTCATGGCAAACAGAAGATATTTGATATGTCATGTCTTGCTGGTGCAAAGACAAGAAATTTTGCATGGATGAATATGTGGTCAAAGAGGTATATTACACTAACTTTCAAGGAAAGTTTCTGTATGTATTGAATTGATAAGCTCAATTTGGTTTTTTTTTTGGGGGGATGGTGGGAGGGGGTCAAGCATGTACGGGTACATGTTTTGAATATAACTTGCAATGTTACGCTGTATTCTTCTTGAATTTTTATGTTAAGAAGAACCTCTCACTCTATATTCCTTTGTAACAAAAAGGACATTTTGTCCAAGATTGAGTTATGCCTTGAACTGTGCTTTGTAGTATTAAGCAGCTTGCTGCTATTTTTGGTGTTCATTCGTATGATTTAGAATCCTTTCATAATCCATCACGTGTTAACTAGTGTTTTATTTGGTAGGAGATGACCTTGGAGGAATATGAGAAAGTGCTGGAAGAAAAAAGGAAGGCCTTACAAGCACTAAAGACTGAGGAGAGAAAAGTTGACGCTAAAGATTTTGAATCCATGCAACAGCTGTCAAGCAAGAAAGACAATGATGATGTCTTTATTAAATTGGTGAACTCATTTTGGCCTCCGTTCTCTGATCTAATTTCTAGTTGTTTATAGTAGATTTGCAATGCCTCGTGATACGTTTTGACACTTGATATTCTTCTCCTTTTAGGGATCTGAGAAGGACAAGCGTAGAGAGGCTTTTGAGAAGGAAGAGAAATCTAAGAAGGTTTGACTTTGTTTTTTAATAAAATAAATGTAATATAGTGTATAATATATCATTAAATATTTAATTATACTATATCTAATTGGGCTGTAGTCATCTTTACTCAGTTACATTTTTACTGTTTGTTGATCTCGAAGAATCATTGTGTTAACTTCAATATCGAGTTGTTGGTCTTGAGGAAAATTTTCTGTAATTAGTGGTAAACAGATTCTCTTGTCAATTGTCCATGAATCATCAATATAGAATCTATATGAAGCTGCACTATCTATAATCCATGAACAGTGTAGCTCTTGGACTCCAGGCGGGCACATGGCCTATAGTCTACTTTGATCTAATATTGACATTTTAATGTTTTCAGATGAGCATATGTCATCTCACATGATTGATTTGTTTATTGTTTCCCCTCTTTTTTCAAAATATACTCTTCCCTCCCGTTACCCTTTCTACATATAATATACATGTTCATTGGCAATTACACTTCCGAATGTTTGTTGGCCAATTGAGGGTTAAATAATGTATTTAGGTTAATATAGAGTATTTCTGTAAAATGTTTAAACGGACCAACATGTCACTGAACTATTGGTTTTAGTGAAGGAGCATGTATGATCTATAATAGAGGAGGTCCTTGTAATTTTAAGCATAAATGAAGGAAATTAGTGTAATTTACATGAACATTTTTGAGCTCAATACTATTTTATATCTTCTCTTCCATGTATGAATTAAATTTTCTCAAGCTTGTCTCCGCATCTTGTGTTAATGTCCATCACAAAAAATGGAGTTTAGTTTTAGATAGCAAGTGATGGAGTTGTCAAACAACAATAACAAGCAGCCTTGTCCACTAGGTGGGATGGGGTTGTTAAACAATTTATCTAAATCTAAGTTTTTGTTATTTTGGTTTATTTTGATTTTTTTTTTGTAGAGATGTTTTGCCTATTATTTTTAAATGGTTTGAAATTTTGATTATATCCTTAGAAATCTTTTAATTAAATTGTAGGATGCTCCGAGTTGGTTGAATTTATTTTGCAGTTACTTGAATTTGCTACTTTATGGACATGGCTTCCTGTTTAAAGTCCTTGTGGCATTCAGCTGTTACCCTGCATTTCTTCCTGAACTGAGAATGAATGTGCTTTGATTTGATAATTTATGCTCTTTGGTTCTATTGTCACTCTTGCTTGGCTGGGTTGCTGTTTACTTTTTCTTGTGGTGATCTGTAATTTTGATCTGTCATTTGATTTATGACAAGAAAATATATTTAGCATTGTTAAATGGTTTTACCCCCCCTCCTGAACAACTTATGTTCTAACTAATATCATGTTGCATGTCTTGCTTGTTCCCAGTCTGTCAGCATTAATGAGTTTCTGAAGCCTGCTGAAGGAGAAAGATACTTCAACCCAGGTGGCCGTGGTCGGGGCCGTGGACGTGGTTCAAGAGGAGGTTATGGTGGCAGTGTGAACCACAATGTGCAAGCGCCATTGATTGAAGATCCTGGGCAGTTCCCAACCTTGGGTGCCAAGTGAGATTTTGATTATCTCTGCTGAAAAACTTGTCCCTTTGTTTCAATTTTGGGTTATGTGCTTTCTTCTAAAGCTGGAAAAGAACCATGCTAATTGGATTTCTCTCTATTAGCAGGTTATTTAAATTTACGCCTTAAAATGTAAATTTAGGTTGTTCTTCAGATGATCTCATCTCTCTGTAGCCTCTTTTTATTACTGACCTTGGTGGCATGTCATGCTGGATAAACAAACGTTGCTTAGTTTAATTCCTTGATATATCCAATACGCAGTTTTGCTTGAAAATACAGATCCACATGCCCTCTCAGAACATGCTACTAAAAATCTGAAGCTCAAGCTACCTCGACTTTCAGTGGATACATTTAAGTTGTATTCAGGCTCAAATGAAAGCTCGTGTGTGTGTGTGTATGACGTCTCTCTCTCCATTGCTAAGTGAATACTAGTTTGATTGTGGTTTTGCTACTGGTGCATATTTCAATGCTTCACATGCAAAAGCAATTGGATTTTTCTGTCAAGAGTTCTTAGTAATGTCATGAAACTTGACTCAGCATTTGTTGCTATGAAGTGGATGTTTGCTGAGTTTTCTGTTAATTCTGCACACGATACAGAAATTCCAGATACCTGCCTGTGAGTAAGGGGGAGCACATTCGGTGCTCCTGATTTACTTCCCTTTTTTTATAAAATAAAATAAAATTTACAAAATTTAATAAATCTATTAATTACCAATATGTACAGTTCATATTTAATCAAGTTGGTGTAAATTTAAGAGTATTTTTTGTACAATTTTTATAAATTGGTCATACAGATTTACTTTTGATAGTTTTGATTAAACCCTAATCATCTTATTTTGGCTGCATTGCTGAAGAGGGAAATGAGTGGATTAGAGCCTGTGGATGGACCCATTTTGGTAAGTACATCTGTATGTGTAACCCGCGCATGCGCGCGGATATACACGTGGGTCTTTTTATTTGATTTAAGCTCGTGGAAATTATTTACAAAATTAGTTTTTTAAAAAAGTATTTCCCCCCAGAATAAGTAGCGTTATTTTGTTCAAGATTTGAATCTTTTGTTCATTGTTGAAAAACAATAAACGAAGTTTTATTCATCGTTTATTCTTTTTTTTTTTTTTAAATTTTGGGTAATCTATTCATCGTTTATTCTTATTGTCTCGTGACTCTAAAATCGTATTCTCTATATTCAACATTAAAATAAAGTGTTGTAATAATTAAGATGATTTTTATTTTAAATATTTGTATAGTGAAGTAGATTGCAAATTATTATTGGGAGAAAAACAATTGGGGACCTTATTGAAATTTTAATGACAGATTATAATTTTTATTTATAATAAATATTTTTTTGTTTATTGGTTTGAGATTGATAACTAAATTTAAAAAAAATTTTATACAACATTGCAATAATTTTCAATATTTTTTTTATTAATCTCCTAAGCATAGTAAAAAGTTATAAGTGATTGGTTTGTGCTACACAATTAATTTTCATAAATTTGTAAATGATATTACAAATAATTTTAATTATATTCAATAGGTTTTTAAGTGATTTCTTATATATATTAACAGCAAAAAAATCATAAGTAATTGATTTGTGATTTTTTACTAACTCATAAATTTTTAATTAACATTACAAATAATTTTGAATATATTTATTTGATTTCTTAAGTGTTTTTTAAAAAATTAAGATTTACAACAGACTCTTATAAATTTTTAATTAATTTTATAAATAATTTCAAGTGTATTTAATAAATTTTTTAATTAATTATTAATATTTTTTTAATTGCAAATAAGGATCATAGTTTATTATTGAGACTTCAATAATTTAGAGTCTGTAAATATAATTAATGTTCTTATGAGGTGCCTAATTATAATTTTTCCATTATTTTATCATACAAATGGCAATGAATAAAAGCTATTCAAACTTACAATAGTAATGCATATTCATGACACGTCTTTCACATTTAGGCCTTTATATTTATTTTAATGTCATTATATTCATTTAATTGTCTCTGTTTTTTTTTGTATTTCTATTCTCTGATTTTATTGCTTATCGATAGTTTTATTAAGATATATGGCGGGATAACCTGTTGTAAAACAAGGCGAAAAATATTTTAAAAGACCCAACCGATTTTGCTTTTATATCTGGATTAATTTCAAATTTCAATTGCCAAACTTGAAATAAATTCATTTGTTGACTGGTTTAAACATAAATCAACAATTTATTTACCTTCCATATTTTTACTCGATTAACGTCTCATTCAACTATTTTCTCACTCCTACTATTGCAGCTAGACTCGGTTTCTCTCTGTTGAGTCCTTCCTTCTCTGCACTTTTTCTGAAATGAGGTAAAAGTTTAGACCGTCCAAATTTAACCTGGTTGGTTCATAATTAAATTGTTTTAATTGTTTTGATTTTATATTTATTAAAATAAAAATTTATAAAAATTTTAATAAATCTATTCATCACTAACTTGATGAATAGAGTAGATTTAATTTGAATGATTTAATTTAATATTAATTTTTTTTTATAATTTTTATAAATTGATCGTCTAAATATATTTTAAACATTACAGATTTAAGGAATTGACAAATTTATTTATCACTCAAAGTCCCTCAAGCTTAGATCTCACTCCCTACAACTTGCTTATGCAATAGCTATTGTGTCATTACCTTTCCCTACTTTCTCTATTGATAGTTCCTATTCATTCATCAGCCCAAAAAAAAAAAAATCTTCAAGCATTCATCCCATACACAATGTCATGATTAAAACAAATAGGGAAGCAACCATGAGAAAAAGAATTTATATTTGCCTAAGACTACATTTATATACAGAAAAGAGCTGAATACCTTAGAATAAAATGAAAGTACCACAGCTAAAATTTTGCTGAGCCTGAAAAAAGTAGCCACAAATGCCATTAGCTTGGATGAGGAGAAAAATAGAGAGAGAAACTAAGGGGAACTTCAAAAAATAGTAAAAAAAAAAAATATTACTATTTTTGAAAAAATTTTGCTCCTAATTTTCTCTTCTTTATATTTTCTTTTAACTTTTTCTTACATCAAAACCAAGCCATAAAATCATGACAATTGGTACTAAAGCACTTTTGAGCATACCCTGTCCTAAAAGATCATTTAGCATCCATTCATTAGAAATAGTAGCCCCTAGCAAAAGAAGCAAACAAAGTATTCTCGAGATAAAAACAAAATATTTACTCTATCTCAAATTATAAAATACTTTTAAGAAATTTTTAACCTTTTTCAAAATATAAGATATTTTAATAAAAAAATATTTTTAATTAATAATACTTTTTTAATATTACCCTTCCTTTTATATTCTTCCTCTTTAATATTCTTTCAAATTGAGTATTAAATTAAAGGCATTTTTGTAAGTTTATGTTTTTGTCTTAGAAAAATAAAGTTGTAAAGTGTATTTATTGTGATTTCTTGGTATATTTAATTTTGTCTAAATGTATCTTATATTTGAAATGAAGAGACTAGTAAAAAAGCTAAAGAACAAAAATCTTAAAAAAGGTCTAGGTGGAAAGTGATACAAGCTTTTGTCTCGAACAAAATCCTTGTCTGTAGTAAAACTTTTGGAAGATTTCATTATAGGACCACTAATAAGACATTATATCAAATCATGACTAAAGAATTTTCAAAAATCAAGACCAGACCACCAGCAATAGTCATTAGAGCTTAGACATTGGCCACCAAAAGTTAAATATTTTAAGGTGTCCAAGGGGAGGTTTGAATACAAGACCTCTTGGTATACCAGGAGTATAACAACCATTAAGCCAATTATGTTTCTTGATTTTATAAGGCCAAATATATTAGTGTTAAAGTACAAATCTTCCCCTAGAGTTTTTTTGAAGGCACAATTGATATCCTAAAAGATGTAATGGTACAATATTGCCCCAATGTTTTTAAAAAATGATACAACTTTGCCTTGTGTTCATAGATTAGATTTTGGTTGTTAGTTTGGCCATTAGCCAACCATATGTCAGATGGACCCCACGCATTAACGCCATGTAAGCTAGAGAAATTGTAAAAAATTACTAGGTATTAAGTGTAACAACTTGAAATTTAAATTTTGGGTTGCATGAGTTAATAAAGGGTAATTAAGTAAATTTATGAATAAATTAATTTGAGGATGGTTAGAGACGAATGGGCTCGTTGGGTATGTTGATAGTTATTAGATCAGGAACGGAAGGGTTTTGGGACACTTGGGCCTAATTGGAAGAGTGAAATTCAAGCCCAATGTCTATGTACTATCTGCCACGACAAACACATCATGTGCTGCGGTTGATAGCTCGAATCAGACTTAAAATAGACGAGCTCAATCACTTTAAAAATATAAAGAAAACGGGGTGAAATAAACGAAGATGAAGTGCTCTACTAGGTTTTCATTGTGGATGACTATTTGAGGCTTTTCTAGGCTAGAAATCACTAAGGTAGCCTTCCTTTATATGAATTTTTTTATTTGTTTTGGGATGGAGGTTGAAGATTCATCTATGGGAGGCTAGTAATTGAACCCATGAGTTTCAATAAGACTAGTGGGAGTTGTTTTAAGTTTCTAAACCAAAGGTTAACATTTATTTGAAGTCATATGAATGGGTGCTCAAGTTTAAACAAACCCTAGGTATATGTTAAGATAGAATTGAAATTGTTAGGAGTTGTAACAAGTATTATTTAAGAATTTGGAATTTTGGGTGTTTAAAATGTTAAGATAGAATTGAAATTGTGTTATTAATAATATTAATGGATGTTGGTATGATTAATTGTAGATTAATCATCTTTTACACTGTTTAAGCTTTGGAATTACTTGTGCTTGAAAGGTAAACCTATGATCTTTTAAAGGTTTTAAGTAACTTGGAAAAATCTACTTTATGCACTTTTTTTTTAATTGATTATAGATGTTTATAAACTTGTTTTGAGATATATGAAATGATTGTGAAAGTGTTTTCAGTACAAGTATGGCACCATGATATTGATTTATGTGTTATTGGCTAAGAAATTGTAGTTATATGTATTAAAATCATGATGATGATTATGAATAATTATGGAATGAATGATATGAGATGTAATAATGATTGGGTAAATTACTTTGAAAGAGTATATGTTGTCATGAACATGCTACATATGTTAAGCATGTGTTATTTATATGATCATAATTGACAGAAGTTCATCTAAGGAGAGGAGCAGTATGATAAATTCACTTGGTAAGGTTGTCATTGTAGCTTGACAGCTTGCCATATACTCTCCCACTATTTATCGAGGGATTATAATCTAACCTGTTTCTACTTGTTCATCAAGGAGACTAGTTTAGGGTTACGACACCTTAAGATTGTGAATGGGAAAAAACATGGTCTAAGAGTGAGTGTAATAGTCTTTTACCAGGTGGCGCTTCATAATTGTTAAACTTGGATAATTTATTCACATAGATGATCTCATTTGATTAATAGCTCATGGCTTCAATTGAAGGAAATAAGGAGGTGTTAGTCGTGCATATCATGTCTTATGGCCACATTATTATTATTATTGTGACTGTGGTTGCTTGAAAATTATGGTGATTACATGATGTTTCAATTTATGATACTTGCATTTCTATAATTAGAGAACTTGCATTTGTATATGTTAGATGTATTTTAGTTACTGAGTGGTTGTACTTACTCCTCTCTTTTTAATATTTTATAGGCACTAGCTAGGAGTAAGATAGAGAAAAAAGCACCGAAGACTTAGATTATGTGTATACTTAAATTGATATTGTCAGTTAGGAATTCATATTTTTGAGATTTACTTGCACTATTACCTATTGATGTGAGATGTGTATTTTGGGCCCTAGATTATATATGTTATGTTTTGAGAATATTTGAATACGAACAAAATACTTGTGCAAGTATGATAGTAGTGACATGATTGGTTGTAAAGAATTACATTGACTTTTGAAATGCAAATGTTTCCCCCTTTTATTTTTGATATCAAGAAATTTAGGGTCGAAAACATCATATATGTGATATTGTGATGCTATGGTGTGTTGCACAAGTTGTTTTAAGTTCATTAAGTGTGGTTTAAGTGTGGGTATGAGCTTTTGACATTTGGTTGCAGTTTGGACACTTGGGTTGTGTTTAAAGTGTGAAAATGTGTGAACTTACAAATGAGTGTCTAATTTTTTATTGTAATATAATTTGAAAATGGGACTAGTGTTATTAGCTAGAGTTTGATAAGAATTTTTTGTAGACACTTAGATCATATCAATCAGACATTGGATGAAAAATTGGTGCATGTAAAAAATTCAGCTTTGCTGCTGACCAATGACAGCAAAAATGCTATCAAAACTGTGCAATGTGTCATGGCACATGGCATAAAGTAGACAAGCCATGACGTGTTGTCTATATGATGCAATGTATTCTCCTTCTTTTCATTGTTTTGCTATTTTGAATCAAATTTTGAATGTTTTAATTATAAAATGGTATCTCATGCTTCCATAATTGTTTTTACTCCAACTTATACTCATTAGAGTTATATTTGAAGTTTTAAATTTATAAACTTGGGATCCCAAATTGTAACACTTGCCCCGAGTGTTATCCAAAAATCACACAATTCAAATAAATTAAGTGTGGTTAAGGAATTAATCCTAAAACCAACTTAGAAAACAAACCATTTAAATCACTAAGCAAATACACAATTGCAAATTAAACATTTAAAGCCTTTAAAAAATTTTATAGGTTCTACCTATAGCACGCGGAAGCAAGCTAGACGAAAGTGAAATAAAAAGATGTTGTCATGACAGCATTAAATTGCTGTCATGACAGCCCTCCTGGGCCAACTTTTGGGAGGCACCGTTTCATCATTCGACCTCTGATCGAAGTGATTTTAAAGCTCACACGTCACATTCAAAGGGTACTATAAGTATACCAAATTTTAAAAAGATCCAACGGTCGGATTGAAAATTAAACATGTTAAAAAATTGGTTATTTTTGCTGTCATGACAGCACTTCCGGACCAACTTTCAAAGTGCACCATTTCATCATCTGACCTCCGATCGGAGTGATTCCAAAGCCCATATGTCACTTTTAAAGAATAATATTAGCATACTAAATTTTGAAAATATCTAACGGACGGATTGAATTTTGTGCAGGTTACAACATCAACACTGTAGCTGTCATGACAGCAATTTAATGCTGTTATGACAGCACCTCCAGACCAAATTTCGAAGTGCGTCATTTCTCCATCTGATATCCGATCGATGTGATTCCAAAGCCCACACGAAGCTTATAAAAGGTTTTACTTGTGACCCAAATTTAGAGAAATCCAACCGTCAGATTAAGATTTGGACACCTGGATGCAAAAGTGAAGCTTTTTGGTAAAAACCATTTTCAAAATTGTCCAAATCTCATCCTAATGGTCACAAACTTGTAGGAACACTTTGGACACGTCAAATAAGACTAAAAACACCTGATAGAACATTCAAATGATAGAAAACCCCCATACATCAAAATTTGACCACCCGGGTACCATTTTCCAAAATGGATCCTAAACCTCCAAAATGCACAAATCATACAAGAGTAGTCACAAATCAATCTAAATATCATGTATTTATATAAATACATATGCTAAACATTTTCACTTGGCTCAGAGCTCCTTGTGGGGCCCACACACCCACTCTCTCTATCCAAAGTGTATGTTTGCTCATAGCACATCATTTACAATGCAACCACTTTGCATTTGCTTATAAAATCACATATATATCAAAATAAATATCTGCTTGTAATAGAAACTTAGTCTACTAAGTAAATCCATCAAAACCACACACCATAACCAAGTTTCCTAGCCATAAGTCTGCAAACAGACAAAAATTCATATACAAGCACACAATCCACACATATTCACACACACATACATAATCATATCCTACTGCACCCAAATCCTAAATACATTACAATATATTTGCTTAAAAGAAAAGGATTGCAGTTCTTTACAAATCACAAGCAAACCCCTAGCTTTGCTCCTTTCCCCGTCCACCACTAGATCCTTCACCTGGACCTATAATATTGAAAAGAAAGGGGTGAGACAACCATAGTCTCAGTAACAGAGAAATCTACATTGATTATTAAAAAGTAAGCCATAATCAAATAAATGAATAATAACTTTAACATAGTATATAATTTAGCCATTTAAAATGTATGAATGCATGACATAGGCCGGTATGGCCTTTCATGACCAACAGAATGCCCCCTGACACTCTTTAACTCACAGGTAAACCTTATACCTACTTGTACCTCCACAGGCACAAAACATAGTCTAAGGCATGATCTAATCCACCGAACCGCCTATGCCCCTTCAACGTGAATCCTGAGCAGTTAAAGTTAACTCCCTCCCAGAACCAGCCCGACTTACTCTCCATGTGAGGGCTATTTTGGCCTAGGCACTCAACCTCACACTTCATATGTCGGATTCCCTCCCCCATTGAGAGGTGTCGAACACTCAATACACTAACCACTTTAGTGCATTGAGCACACAATACGTAAGACAACACTGAGTACTGACAGTGTGCCATAAAATATCAAAAATCCACACCTTCTCATTGGTGAACTCCCACCAAGATCATGCCTTTTACTCTTGTCTATCTTTCCTGAGTATTAACCAATCAACATTCTAAAGAAGTATAACATTTATAAATCTCGTTTCCATAAAAACATTGTTATTAAACAATAAAAAAAATAATTGCACTATAATCAAAGTAGTACCCCATAACCCCTTATAAAGCACATTTAATCTTTTAAAACATGTAATGCATGATAACTAGTAATATTTATTCAAAAATAGCTAAAACAGAGTAATAGAAAATATAAATTTTCCCTGTTACCTCAACCCTTTGGTACCAAAAGGGTTCCCCTAATACAAAATAGGGCTCGGCTTGTTCCTTAATTTCTGAACAAATTCCACCAACAATTCCTACAACATATAAGTGATTCACATCACTTATCATGTCAAATAGCATTAATGAAGACTATAACTCATACCACACAACTTGAGTCTATGAGCCATAATCCATCCTAATGGTCCATATATTAAACCAACCATTCACATAGTATCACTTAACCACCAAAATCATTTATTAGCCATCACTAGGCTAATTTTCAATTTATATAATGTTTTAATCAATTAAAAACCTTTACTTAGTGCCACCAACTTTCACCATTAGCCCTTATAATGAAAATCAAACCTTAATTTAAATATTATTAGGCTCAAATAACAAAATTATAACTAAATCAATAGGCTTAAACCATTGAGGAGCAAAAACCCAATTTCTCAGGGTTTATTTTATGCCCAAAACACCTCTTTTCATCCAATTATTCACTCAAAACATTAGATCACTATATAGAAACTCAAAACATGCTCCCTAAGATCCAAAGAAATAAAAGCTTACAAGAATAAAGCCTTTGGGATCAAAATCTAAAAATTTTTCTTCCAAAAATTGAAGAAAATCAAGAGAAAGGGAAGAGGATTGAAGTAGGGAGTTTACCTATCGTGTAGCCGAGCTTGCAACGGTCGCAAAGACTCCTAGATCCAAGCCTAACTCCCTCCCTTTCTCCTCTCTTCTCTCTCTCTCTCTCTCTGCGTTTTATTCTTCTTTCCTTTTTGCATTTTCTGCGTCCAGTTTGCCTCTTAAAATGCTGGTAAAAAATTTTGGGAAAAATTACAAGAAAGGGCCCAACATTTTTTATTATTGCACAAAAGCCCGGGTCAACTTTGGTAATTTTTCCCATAGTTAAAAATCAAATAAAACTAAACTTTTGCTTAGTAAAATTCAAACTCTAGACCTCTATCAAATTATTCTAAATTTTAATTTAATTATAGATATTTTATTTTATTTTTATAAATCTAAGTTTTAAAATTTCGGGATGTTACACAAATCATGAAGGTTTTATATTTCAATTGAAGTTTGACATTCTGAATTTAAAATGTCTTCCAAAACTTGTTTTGAATATGTTAACCTTAGTAGACATTTGTAATGGTTTATTCTTTCTACTATGGTTCGTCTTTAGATAACTACAGTTAATTCTTTTCACCATGGTTGGGTACTCTTATGGTTTGGTCCATAATTACCTTGGAGTTGTTAGTTAAGCGTCAGGGTAATAAGGTAAATCTTACATTTAACAAGTTACCATGATTGAGTATGTAGATGGTATTGTCAACAAGTTTTCTTATTGAATTAACAAGTAGCATTAGTGAATTAACAAGTAAAGCTAAGATTTTAATAAGTCAATAGGATCGAATATGTAGAAGGTATTGTCAACTAGTTTTGCCATTGAATTAACAAGTATAATTATTAATAAATTAATAAGTAAAGTTAGAGTTTTAACAAGTTATTAGGATTGAATATGTAAAGGGGATTGTCAACAAATTTTGCTATTGAATTAACAAATAATATTGGTGAAATAATAAATAAAATTATTAACAAGTTAACTGAGTCTTGGTTTGAAAGTTTGGGTTGTTATATATTCCCTCTGGTCTTATTTATAAGTCATTTCTACTAACCTCATCAATACTAATACAATAAAAGTATAAGGAATAAAAGTAAGTGAAATTCCAAACATAACCCTTAACTAAAAAGCAAAAAGTAAGTCAATCATATAATATTATTTTTTATTTTTCTCTCTCTTACTTTTTAAGGGTAATTTGGAAATTTCAATTTGAAACAAAAAAATCCCATCAATAAATGACTTATAAAATGAACCAAATTATGCTTCTAAAAAGTGACTCATATACTGAACGGGAGGAGTATTATATTTGGTAGTATATAACTAAGAAGTATAAATGACTTAATGATTATTATGTTTTTGGTGCACTAAGGGGTCTTGGGTTCAAACCCTATTGCCACCTTAGGGTATTTGACTTCCAGCAATGGTCTAGTTGCCGAAGCTTTGGTGGTCGTTGTTGGGGGTGGGTGGCAACAGGGTTCTTGTGAGTTGAGTTTTTTTTAAAGGCATTATAGTCATTTCTCTTCAAAATATATTTTCAATTAAATCCTTTAGTCCTACAATAAGTTTTTAGAATTCTTTAGTCTTGATTTGATATAACGTCCAATTAGTGGTCTTATAATAAAATTCTTCCTAAAACTTTTTCAATTTTAGAGTAGTACTAAATAATAAATAAGTGTCAACAATTAATTATCCTAACATCAACGTTATCTTTCTCTCTTGGAAGAGGTCCTATGTTTGAATCCAGTATTGACCTGCTTGTGTGCGTGCGTCTCTCTTCCTTATGAAGAGACTGAATCCATGATCCTTTAGTTCCCAAAACACATTAAAATATTGAACAAACTAGGGGTGTTCATGAGACGGGACGGGACCGGGACACCTCTATCCCGTGACCTATCCTGAAAAATGATAGAGACTCAATTTTTATCCTGTGTCCCTTCCCATCCCGAAAGGAGTTGGGACAGGATCGGGACAGGATTGGGACGTCTCGAGTCATGACGAACTTAATTAAATTTTATAATTCAGTTATAAAAGATCTTTTAGAATAAATCAAATACTACAAATACAAAGCAAATTATAAAAGGTACTATCTAAAATGCTAACTTCTTTAAATCAAATACTTAACATGAAGCCTCAAATTGATCACATAATGTAAATAAAAACTTATTTTCTTTAAAGGTAATACCTCATTGCTAATGTAGATAAACCCAATAAGCATAGGATAAGATTAAAAACTCAACTACAGCAATATAGGCAACAATAATCAAGCATAAACTCAAACAAAGAAGGTCTTTGTCATTTGATTAACATGTTAATTTTATACATACATCATGTCCTACCCCAGCCCATATTTTGTTCACAATAATTATGCATCCATCTGTTTATTAGCTATATATAACGAGGGCTATGTTACATGTCCACCATCTACTCCTATATATAGTATATATTATATGTCTTACCTCTATCCATATTCATTGCTAGCTTTTAAGATTCCACTTTAATTTAATTTTCATATATACTGTACTACTACATATCAACCATAAAACCATATATACACACAAAAGGAAGCCTAATTAATTATAAATATATATATATATATATATATGTATGTATGTATGTATGTATGTATGTTATAATCTATTCTTCATAGGATGGAATGATCATATTAAGTGGAGTGATTTAGGGAGATGAAGAGAATATATAGGAATTAAGAGAGTGGGTGCATGCAAACAATTAAATATCAAATGACAAAGAGCTCGTGTGGGTAATACATAAATAGAATGAGTGCAGGCAAGCTGAGTTTATGCCTTTTAAGTTCATTAGACATGGGTTCAGCCCTATAATAATATAAAAAAGGGAGGTAGGGCGATGAAACAGACCTGCAACTTAGATGGGTGACAAACAAAAATGAAAGCTAGATCGAGAAGGAAGGAGATTTGAGGTAGAGATGAAAAGGAGGCGTCACGCCGATAGCCTCAATCGTGAAAAGGAGCTAAGGTAGAGAGGAGAAGAACTTAAGACTGTAAAGACTAGAACTATGACTTACTTGATTGGTGTAGGTGCTGATGGCGTGGATGGTCGCCTGACTTGCATCTTGTGTGAAGCCATGGTGGAATTGTGAAAATTGGAACTCGTGAAATGGAAGGAAAGTGTCGCAGCTATGCCCATCGATAGGGTAGAGAAATGGGGAAAGTGAGATTATAGGAATATGATTATTAAATTCGAAGGTTGCGGATTGAGGTTGTAAGGTAGTGATATGTACAATTTCAAAAAAATAAAAAAAATAAAACTATTATAAACAAGACGGGATGGGACGTCCCGATAGTGAGCCCGAGTCCTATCTTGTCCCATTCCTTTTTTTGTCCCATCCTATAGAAGTCTCATCTTGATTTTTTTTGGGCCGAGATTAACCTGTCCCGATCTGATCAGGACATATCGAGACGAGTTTAGGCTGATTAGGACGGGTCCATCTTAAACACCCCTAGAACAAACAGACCTTTAAAATATATAATGCAAATTTACATATATACATACATATATACATATATGTATATATATTATAAAATTTTAAAGCTTGTTCATGAAAATTTCTAGTTCTTAACGAGTTGCCAATTTCTTGTAGTGAAGTTGTTAAAATTTGAATATCCACTTATCAATATTTATATTGTCCATTTAACAACTTGTCAAATAACAACTTATCAAAATTCAAAGTACAATTTATTAATATTTAAATATGACTTGTCAATTTAAATGACCAACTTGTTTTTTTTTTACAACTTGTTTCTTAAATATTGACAAGTTGTCATTATCATGCTAAATCAAATAATATATATTAATCATAAATTTAGTTTCCAAGCTTTTCCATTAGTATTGTTAATTTTGAAAGTGTAGTTATCAATTCTCTATATTTTAAGTTGTTAAAATTTGAATAGCCACTTGTTGGTAGTTATATTGCCAATTCAATAACCCGTCAAATAATAACTTGTCAAAATTCAAACTAAAACTTGTCAATATTGAAATATAACTAATCAATATTCAAAAAAGAAGTTATCAAACCACATGTTTGATTTTTACAACTTGTTTCATGAATATTAACAAGGTGTCAATATTATATTAAGGGTAAATATAACTTTTGGTTCCTATATTTTACTCACATTTTGCTTTTTGTTCCTATATTTTTGTTTCAGTGTTTTAGGTCTTTATACTTTTATTTTTTATTGTTTTGGATCCTTTCAAGATCCCTATACTTTGTTCATAGAGGGACAAAAAATAATAAAAATAAAAATATAGAGACCTAAAACATCGAAAAAAAATTACAGAGATTAATAGTAAAATACAAGTAAAGTATAAGAACTAAAAGTTACGTTTTCCCTTATGCCAACATACATACATACATACATACATAAAGTAAATTTTAGTTTCTAAGTCATGAGTGTTGTTAATTTTGAAGTAGTGTTGTCAATTGTCCATAATTAAGTTGTTAAAATTCCAACAATCTCTTGTGAATATTGTCAGTTCAATAAAACTTGTCAAATAATAACTTATCAAAATTCAAATTACAATTTGTTAATGTTTGAATATAACTTATCAATAATCATTAAAGAAGTTGACATTTGAAAATCGACTTGTTTAGATATTAATAATTTCACAATAGGGAATTAACAATGTTTTTGAACTAGCACCTTTCAAAAAAATGCTTCTAAACAAAATTTATAATATATTTTATTTTGCATTATAAATTTTAAGGGCTTTAGCAAATTTAGCCAATAATATATGATTAAATAAAACTAATAACTCACCTTTTTCTAAATTAAGATAATGGCCGTTTTCTAATTTACCTTTGATACAAAAGACAAAATTACCCTTAAACATCACAATATCTTGATTTCCCTTTTTCACACTGGTTTTGCTTTCACCCGCTCAAAGATGTGGAGACGACACTGTACTTTCAGTCACGACGACGAAGAAACTGACAGTAGGCAATGAAACAGCTCAAACCAATGGATAAACAGAGTTAAAGATTTAGCCAGGAGACCACAGGAATGCGAGACGAGGTGAGGTAGACTGGAAGCTACATTTAGGTTGAAAAATAAAAAATGCAAGGTAAGGAAGTCTGAAACTGCAGCTTCTACATAAAGCCATATTAAAGCTACAGATCCAGGGTGAGGAAGTCCGATCAGACTTTGTTACAAAAATTAAAATTCAAGCAAGGGTTTGTTGAGATTTTGTTTGATCTATTTTAAGAAAATAATTATGTGTTTTTTGTGTTACTGATCTGCGACACTATATTATTGATATACGACTGTATATCAATTATAAATAAGTTTATATTTAATTGTTTGATTATGTTGATCTACGATAATATATCAGTGATATACTATTATATATCACTAACATATAAGTTATATCAGTTAAAACTTACTAATTTGTTTATCATATATATACAGTTGTATATCAATGATATAATATCGCATATTAGTAATGGAATTTTCTTTTCAATGTCTAATGTCCTCTTCATAATTTCTGGGAAGAACAGAGAGAAAAAGAGAGGAAAAGCTCTGCAATGAAGATGGTGATCCAGGAAAATTAGATAAAAAATTTTGATAAACAAAACCATTGTACGAGAGATGAATATGATGATTCAAGAAAATCAGATCCAAAAATCTAATGAAAAAAATATTCAGAGATGATAAATCAGAGAGGGAGCATGCACAATACGATTTTTGATGATAAAAATAAAAGATTCAATCAGCTAAATATTAATTAAATCAAATATATTATGTTTTAATCATAAATTTATTTTGACGATACAAAAAAAATACATCTAATTAATTTTATGAATGAGCCATATTTAAAAATATTTAAAAATTTAATCCATAATTTATGAGAGTTGTATTTTTTTAAAGCCATTAAACTAATTTTCTCTAAATTTTAAAGAATGTGTTAATTTAACAGTCTCGTGTTTTGAAGAATCAAGGAATCATAAGTTCAAAACTTCCCTTCAGTAACCCCTTTGCGTAATTGACCAGTTTGCCCCATTTTTAAGGAAATTAAGGGCATTTAATAATTGAACCATGATATTCAGTTGAAGATCTTGGACATGTGGAGATGTTTTTAAGATGGCTCTGGTTGAGATTTACGTACCTTCATCCCTTCTCACCCAAAGTTAAATTACATCCCGCTTTAAGGGATTTGATTGTAATTTTTAAATTCTCGAGTCTATTATTTGGAAACAAGTCTCTTATTTGGAGTTTCAACGTAATTTTCCCTTTTTTACCCGCCAATGTTCTGGCTCAGCGACTGCGTGATTCCGTATGACCAAGCCGGGGATTGAACGCGAAGGGATGGATTAACCTTGGATTTCGACTTCGAATTGGGGCAACCAAGACTAGATTGGGCTCCTGTGAGTGCTGCTCCATTGCTTCGTTAACGAAGGCAAGCCGAATCTAGTTCCTCGACGTCGTAATTCCTTGTTTCCCTTAATCAGTTGCAGTTTTTATCATGGGAGAACAGAAGCCAAGCCTTAAAAAAGTTCAAAATTCTTGCGGCTCCAAAATGACTCTCTGGTGGTTCTTTCTTGTAGCTGCCTGCATAAAAGTTCTTCTTTTCCCTTCCTATCGTAGCACTGACTTTGAGGTCCATCGCAACTGGATGGCCTTGACTCACTCTCTTCCACTCTCACAATGGTACTTTGATGAGACAAGTTCATGGACTCTTGACTACCCTCCGTTTTTTGCATATTTTGAACGCTTCCTGTCTATTTTTGCTAACCTGGTGGATGGGAAAATTGTGCATCTTCAGGAGGGGCTGAATTATAGCTCAAACACGGTGATTTATTTCCAAAGAGCCACTGTAATACTGTCTGATTTGTGTCTTCTCTTTGGGGTTTATAGAATGACTAAGAATCTGGATTCAAGAAGGAAAAAGTTGATCTGTTTACTGGTCATTTGGTCGCCAATGCTATTTATAGTGGACCATATGCATTTTCAGTACAATGGATTTCTCATTGGGATTTTGTTGATTTCAACTTCATATTTGGAGGAAAGGAGGGATGTGTTGGGTGGTTTTGTTTTTTCTGCTCTTGTGTGCTTTAAGCATTTATTTCTTGTGGCAGCACCAGTTTATTTCATTTATTTGTTGAGGCACTATTGCTGGGGTGGAAAGCTTAAAAGCATTAGTCGTCTCTTGTTTTTGGGAGCTGTGGTTATAGCAGTCATAGCAGCTGCATTTGGGCCTTTTTTCTACCTTGGGCAGGTAATTAGATCTTCTACATCTTGAATTTATCTATGCTGATTTTGTATCCCACATAAATCATTGCGTTGGCCAATTTAGGACTATTGACAAGTTTTGGAAGAATATTAGAGAATGTTTCGTTGAATTACTGATCTTTGTGGAATTTTAGTGGCAGATTAATGTAATTTAATTTAATTGCTCCATACAAGAGAAGTAGAGACTAAGAATTGTTGGCCTGGTGAAGAAATTTTTATTGTTAATAACTTTCTACATTAAAGAGAGTTATTTGTGATTGAAAAGGAAAGAGATTAGAAGTTTGGACTTGGGTCAATATTAGAGCCTATCGTGATTACCATAGATTTTTTACATTTTATGAAAGTGTTTCCTTTTTCTTTCCCCCCAAAATACTATCTCATAAAAGGCATTGCACAATAGAATAAGTTTATGTTTAGCAAAATCATTTGATAAGCACTTTCAAATTGCTATGAAGGGCATGCCTTTGATGTTAAAGTAAATATATAAAGATAATGGGAATAGGAGAGAGTAGTTAATGAGGGAAAATGTTAATAATGTAATATGGAAATTAATAATTTTAGGGGTATTTCTGTCTTGTGAATTTTAACTTTTTTCTTTTGTTTCAAAAATGAAGGTCCAACTTCTTACTTCCTTCCCACAACAAAAAACTTGCTTCTACCTTAAAGCTGCTTACCATTTTCCCCCTCTTCAAAGCAAACATCCCATAAAGTTATAAGTTCTTTTTTGAAAAAAATAAGCAACTTCTTTCCCCAAGTATGTTCGGCCAAACCGGCTATTGGAGAGATGATCAAGGTAGGATAAGATTCTGCAATTTATTATTATTATTATTATCATTATTTTTTGTGGAATGATCTTAGGATTATATTTTGGTTTTGGGAAGAAAAAAATAGGGGAAGTTCATTAGGCATTTGTTATCAAGTTTTCCATATAAAATAGCAAGTGGAGGACATTTTTTGAAAGACCCTATCTTGTAGGTATTGCCCACAAATACCTAAAAAGTTACATTTATGTTTTGTCCCTCTTGGATTATGTGTGTAATTCCTCTCAATCCTTTTTATACGCAGGTTGAAAACCATATTTCATCCTAAAACCTTCTCCCCTCTTTCTGTTCTTCAATATCATATTAGAGTTTCTGATCAATTGGCTAGAAATTCTGGCTGCCACTTTTTGTCTCAATTAAAATTAGCTTTTAGCACAAGGTGTGGTGGCTTGTGTTTTACCTACACTTAAAGCCCAAAGGGCTTTCAAGTTAGAAGGTGCGATAGAAGTAATGTTAAATTAAACCATTCATGAACATTCCCTTAACAGTTTAAGCTTTGAAGTTGAAACTTGAAAGGGCTCTGAATCCTTGTTACAGCCTTGGAAAATATTACATTGAGGATTTTTGTTTTTTAAAAAAATTGTGATCTTACAACATGGGTAATTCAATTTTATTTCTGCCTTTTGAGTAGCCAGACATCAGAATTATCTTATTGGTCAATATATATTGGATATTATTTGGTCCTTATATTATTTTTTTTTTCATTTCTCTTGATTTTTGATTTTATAGGTCAAGTAACAGAATTTAGGTTTCCACAGACTTCATGTCTCTTGATCTTTGGAACAGAGTTGCATGTTAATCTGGCCTGGATCGTTTACTGATCTATTGAAATTTACCAAGATCACTTCTCTTTCTCACATGCTTGTTAAGATGCCTACCAATAAAGAGGCGGGGGGAAGGAAAAAGAGATGTCTGCAAGGCTTTGTCTTGCAACATTTTAGCTTGTATAATTAGGAATGAAAATGTAGCATTCTGGTATGTTATCTTCTTCATTGCTTGACCAGTAGCAAGATACTGATCACCAAGTGGAATGGTAAATTGTAGGACATAAACGGAGGTGGTCTAGTGGACCACAAAAACTCATTAAGATAACCAGTTCCATGTCCATATCCATGTGAGATTTAACAAAATTTTATGTTGGTTATTGAGGGTCCAACATAACCTTCCTCCTTTATCCAGACTTAGGACCAGCTATAAATATAGATGGAGTTTAATTTAGCCAGTTCTGTGAACCAGAAAAGGCAGCAAACAACCAATCTAAAATAAATAAGGCTCTTTAACTGTCAAGATGAAGCTTCAGTAATTGATACTATGCATTGCTGGTCTTTAAGAAGAATTCTGCTGCTATTTTTACTGTTTACCAATTGGAAATAAGCACCTTTTTAACCCAAGTGAGGAAGACTGTATTTACTATTTACTGCACTCAATTCTAGGTAGAAAAGACTGTGTTAACTTCACTCAACCCAATTACATGTACATTTTTTCCTTCCATTTGGTTTTCTTAATGATTATTCAGATGTTAAAATGCAGATACATCAAATCTTCCACAGACTGTTTCCATTTGGCAGGGGGCTTTGTCATGCATATTGGGCCCCCAACTTCTGGGTATTTTATATCATATTAGACAAGGGCTCTCATTCATGCTCAGAAAAGTTGGTTTCAAAATCCCAACACCAGCAGCTTCATTCACTGGTGGGCTTGTAGGGGATTCCTCGCCATTTTCTGTATTACCTCAGGTATGCTCTAAGTGAGTAAAATTTGGCTGCAATCCAGGAGAAAAAATGCATGCATGTATATGTTGTCATCATCAGCTAGCTGATTATGTGCTTGCATCAAAATAAATTATTGACTTTAGTTGCTATCTACATTTAGCTTTCTGTGGTTATTTAGGACTGGGAGGTGGCCGGGATGGAGGAGGCGAGTAAAGGTAGAGACATAAAGTGGACCACCCTTTTCCCTTACTCTCCATTTCCCTCATTTTCCTTTCATCACCATTAGATCAAAGCCTTTCAATGGTTGACATTTAATATTTGATAAAATTATTATTGTATTTTTATATAAAATATATAAAAAATTATAATTCTAAGTTGTTTTAGATCAAATTTTAATAGTTCAAATATATTTACATATTTTTAAGTAAAATTAAAATGATGATTTTATCAAATATTAAATCAGAACTGTTTAAACTTTGATCTAACGGTAATTAGGGGAAAAGGAGGGAAATGAAGAGTAAGGAAGATGAGACACCCTTCTGCTGTTTGAGTTACGGGTTAAACAGGTCAAGATTTATCAACCCATTTATTTGAATAGGTTAGATACTCCGACCTTACCTAGTGCCAAAAAATTAAAAAGGTACCATTCATTGCAATCAAACAAAAAAACTTACTTAACTAGCTCAAGTTTTGTCATCCAACTAAAACAAAATAAAGTAAGTAATGAAATTCTTCAAACTTCATCTAGGGCTTATGAATCTTGTCTTGAAGGTTAGTTCTTGAACTAAAAGTTGAAATATCATCTGGCGTTTTTTTAAATTCCTAGGAATGATTAAACAAAAGGGTCAACCTAGGGTTATGTTGGTGGGCCCACTTAACCACGGCCAGCATGATGAGCACGCATGTGTGGCCAATGTGATGACATGCCCATTTATTTTGGTGGTTTGATCCATTTTGGCAGCTCTATTTTAGTGATTCTCCAAGCTGAGAATTATGCTTCTTGACTGAAGGTTTGGAAAACAAATCTTCAAGCATATGGGCTGATTAGTAAATTGATTTAGTTATGGTAAACCATTCCGACCAGACTTTAGGTCACACATAAACCAGCACAGCATTAGATAGTAACATAACATCAGCATCAGTCCAACTTTAGCATGCAATGTTTGTAAACATTAAGGTGATTTGATTGGTTGGAATTGGTAGAAGATTTTTTGATATTAGCATTTTTGTTGGCTTTAGTATGAGCTTATGCATGGCCTTGTCTGTTTCACTGAAATAACATAAGCTACTGAGTTATGTTTTTTCAAAGCTTATATACCCTTCATTGTTTCATCGAACTTTCATTCCCCAGTGCTGTCTCTCAAATGTAATTGGTTTCTGTTGTTTTTCCCCTAGTCTAGTTATCGTTTAGGGGCCCAGGCTTGTGTTCTTTAAGTCTTGGTGGCCCTCCTTTATTTTTCTTCATTGCATGGGCTAGTACTCTTGAACCTTGGATTCCTCGAGTGCTACCTTTTTTTCTTAAAATTTTATTACAGGTCCCAGATCTTAGGACGGTTAGGCCTTTTTTAAGTGTCTTGATACCATGCCAACTTTAGTATATGCGTATGCATGAACTTTTCTGTTTCACCAAAATAGCTTAAGCTACTTGTTTAAGTCTGCCACAAATTTACCCTTCATTTCTTTGTTGAATTTCTATTCTCGAACACATTGTCTATGTTTTAGTCATTGTAACTTTTCAAATGCTGCAGCTCAATTCAACTGACATTATTGGTTGAGACTGGTGGTTTTGCATGTATGTTAAAAGGGATGGTTAAGTTGTTTTAATGAGTGTAGCTGAGCTTTAATCATTCAATTTTGGTATCATTGAAGTATTCATTTTTTTAGTTAACCAGTCCAAACAATCTGCAGGTCACCCCCTTGTTAACCCTTACAATGGTTGTGCTTGCTTTATCTCCTTGTCTTATCAAGGCTTGGAAGAAACCCTCGCAACAGATGATTACCAGATGGATAGCCTATGCTTACACGTGTGGTTTTGTTTTTGGGTGGCATGTGCATGAGAAGGCATCACTCCATTTTGTCATACCTCTTGCATTTGTTGCAGTGCAAACTCTGGACGATGCTAGGCATTACTTTTTGCTGTCAATAGGTATGCTTGTTTATGTTAATTTGTTTCCCAGATCTTGAAAATTCACCCCTCTTTTTTAGCCGAAGAAAAATCATGAATAAGTAAAGTCAAAAGTAATATCAAACACTTTTTGGTGGAATATGTGTGTCTAGTTGTCTATAGTTATTTATCAATTGTAAATGCTTCTAATACCGTCAAAGGCCACTCCTACTCCATCTTAAGCTATTTAACGAGGGCTGTGTAGTTTTCTCTGTAGTCTCTAACATGCTGCTCTCGTATAGAGTCCTTTGGACTTGAAGCTTGGACATGGTTACATGAATAGACTCTTGGTACATAGTATTAAAATTAAAATTTGCAGAGGAATTGAGGGAATCGATTGATTTAATTTGTTGAATCAGCAAAGGGGGATATATACAACTGTGACCCGTGATGTTGAAAAGAAATAAATAATGTGCAGGAAATAAAAAACAAATTCTAATAGATTATATCCTTGATAAATATAAACATTTACAAAGATGTTTCCGCACTCCCCTTCAAGTTGAATCATAAATGTTAATCATGTCTGGCTTGCCAATGAAGTATTAAAACTTGTGTTGAGCTAGTCCTTTTGTGAGAATGATAGAGACTTAGTAGCATGGGATACCAAGTCCCACATTGAGTAGTATGGGATGCTCAATGGGGTATATAAGTGGGTTAGTTCTCCCACTTCAACAGCTAGCTTTTGAGGTAGGGTTCCCCATCCTACTTAGGTACCTATCGATATCTGCCATTCCTTCTTTGGAAGGAATGTAGACTAGGTGAATTATGCCATAATCTATCTTCTCTCTTATGAAGTGCATGTCAATCTCAAATGCTAAATCCTATGACGTTGAACTGGATTATAGATGTGTTTAGATTAAAAAATTTCGACCTGAGGTTACAAATTGAGGTTATGATAAAAGTTTATAATTGTAATGTGATTTATGTTCGGATATTTTTTTTTTAGAAATTAGTTGAATAAACTAAAATTTGTTTAGATGATTGGATTCAAAAGCTAGTTGAGATATATAATAATAAAAATGGACATGGGTTTTTTTGTATATAATTTTGTGACTAATTTGATGTTTTTAGGAAAAAATATTCTGCTTAAAATTGCAATTACAGTTTTTTAAAAAAGTAGATTAAAAATATAAAATACATTGATAAATAAAAAATCTTAATTTTTAAAAAGGACATGAAATTATGATATATATATATATATATGTATGTATGTATGTATGTATGTATGTATGTATATGTATATATATTTGTGACTTATTTGATTTTTTTAAAAGTATTAAATTTCATATCACAATTTTTTTAAAAAAAGGTAGAATAAAAAATTTAAAATAAATTGATAAATTTGATAGGCATAGAGAAAAGGAGATTTAAAAAAAAATTGATAAATTGATAAAAAAATCTTAAATTGATCCAACTTTACAAAAAATACAACAGTGACTGGCAAAGACAGATTAAAGGCGCAGAGAGGGGGGGGGGATAAACCAAAGCAAGGCAACGCACTGCACTACCAAAGCTACTTCAAGTAGCTTTTGGGAAAACCTTGGGTTGGGATAGGAAGTGCTTTAATGATGAAAGTTACCCAAACAAAAAGAATTGGCTTCAATTTACTTCTGGACTCAACCTAAGGTTTGGATGCACGTTTTGCTTATCCAAACATGCTCTACGTGATATGTTAATGGCAAGCATACTATCTGAATAAAGTTTGACCGGCAAGTTCACGCTTTTCTTCAATTCTTCAAGCACTCTCTTAAGCCATGTACCTTCACAAATCCCAAGTGCAACTGTTCTAAACTTAGCTTTTGCGCTGCTCCTTGCAGTCACACTTTGCTTCTTCTCTAGGTGACAAGATTGCCCCAAACATAAGTGCAATATCTAGATGTGGATTTTCTATCATCTTGGTGACTTGTCTAGTCTGCATCTATAAAAGTTTCCACATTCCGTTTGCCAGACTTCTTAAACAAGAGGCCTTTTCCTGGAGACACTTTCAAGTACCTGAGAATATTGTAGACTTCATCTAATTGTTTTTGCCTTGGATTATGAAAATGCTGACTGACTACACTTACTGCGAAAGCAATGTCAGGTCGAGTTATTTCAAGTACCTGAGAATCCTATAGACTTCATCTAAGTGTTTTTGCCTCAGATCATGAAAGTACTGATTGACTACATTTACTGTAAAAGCAATATCAGGTCGAGCGTGAGAAAGGTATATTAACTTTCCCACCATCTGTTGGTATCTCCCTACATCCATTGCTTTGCCAAGAGCCTCTTCATCACTGATCTTGTCAGTTCGTATGGGAGTATTGCTTGGCCTACATACCATTTTCCTTCAAAAGATCTAGATTGTACTTCCTCTGATAAATGTAAATTCTCTTCTTTGATCTCGCAATCTCCATCGCAAGGAAGTATTTCATCTCCCCAAGGTCTTTTATGTAGAATTCTTGGGCCATTGCAGTCTTAATATGCTCAATCTCTTTTGTATCATCTCCTGTAAATACAATATCATCAACATAGACAGCCAAGATAGCTATCTTACCACTCTGATGCTTAAAGAACAAAAGTATGATCACTCTGTCCCTGAGTATATCCCTACTTCTTCAAACCATGAGTGAGTCTCTCAAACCATGCTTGAGGGGACTGAAATTCTTCAACTTGCACACTTGATTCAGTTTCTTTCCGAGGAACTCTGTAGGAAATTTCATGTAAACCTCCTCCTTGAGTTCACCATTCAAGAAGGCATTTATGTCCAGTTGATGTAAGGGCGAGTCAAGATTACTAGCCAGAGACAAAATTCTAACTATATATTTAGTTTGGCAAATGGTGCAAATGTTTCAGTATAGTCCATCCCATAGATTTGGGAGAATCCTTTTGCAACAAGTCTGGCCTTGCATTTGTCAAGGCTCCATCTGCCTTGTTTTCAGGTGTAAATACCCATTTGTAGCCAACTGGCTTCTTTCCTTTAGGAAGATCAGCGGTGACCAAGGTGCCATTCTTTTCAAGGGCCTCCATTTCCTCCAAAATTGCTTGTCTCTACCTAGGAACAGCCCTGGCCTCATCAATATTACTTGGTATCGAAACGCTATCAAGATGAGAGACAAAAGCGTAGTACTTTGAGGAAAGGGCTTGATAAGAAACAAATCTTTCTATAGATGTTTTGTGCAAGCTCTAGGCTCCCTAGGCTTCTTCCTTACTGCAAGATCCAAGTCTTTAGCCACTTCACTTTCTTTAATAGTTACTTGCTCACTACCATCACAAAAAACGTGTTGACACATTGCATTTTTATTTGGAGTACAAAGGCCATAAAAAACGTGCAGGAGGCTAGCTAGCTACTTGCTGCTATTTGACTGAAATCTTTTAAGAGAACACCTTTGAATTCATTTGGAAGAATATCCAGATACTCAACTTCAACATCTAGTCGATAACCCTGGCGATACATTGCATCATTGACATGGCCATGAATTTTCCATTCGCTATTAAATATTTGCATTTACTTGGACACAGCATAATTAGTTGACAGCCATGCAAAAATTGCTTGGCATATCATTTGGACATGAATGCATATGCTTTATCCTTTTTTCTGAAGTTCACTTGGGTTATTTGTTTCATGTGCAGTATCCTGCTATTCTATATTCCCACTACTATTTGAGGCACAAGAATATCCGATCAAAATTCTTTTGCTTCTATTGCACTCCATTTTGATGTGGTCAGGATTTTTAGCGCAATTTTCTGATGATAATGATAATGAAGCATCAAGAGCACCTGCAGTTAATGCAAAGAAAACAAATAATCATGCTGGGTCTAAAGGTAGTCCAGGTGTAGCTGCAGAGAAGAGAGTGAGTTTGATTGGGTGGATTGAGAAGAGTTACTTGGTAGGTCTTGTGGTTGTCGAGATTTGGGGGAAATTTTTGCACCCTCTATTTTTGGGTGATAAACTTCCCTTCCTACCTCTTATGTTAATATCTGTATATTGTGCTTTTGGTATCATGTACTCGTGGATTTGGCAGTTACAATTCATAGTTCAGTCCCCATGAAGTTTTGTAAATTGGATTTTCCATAATTATGCACAATCATGCATCTAGAGATTGAGACAATTTTGGTAGTGTATATATGCGATCAATTTGTGATTGCAGAGGATTTATACTCAGTTTGCTGATGAACTTTTTCATAAATCAAATTGATGTCATTGTTTTGTTGCAGTTGGACAGTTTAGCATTAGTCGATCAGGTTTAACATTAGCCAGCTCGGTGCCTAACTCGAAATATTATTGGACCAGTATTCTTAAGTTGTGACCTTAGCTTTATGCTAAACTAGTTTGGGTTGGTACATGTAGTAAAGCAATTGAACGCCATTTATCTTGTGTCTCGCGAAGTAATTTCTTGTCTGTTTTTTGGGTACAATCTCATGAAGTAATTTTATTTACCCTTATATTGGGGTCATTTGTCTTTTGTTCCTTCCTATTTTGATGTTTTAATTCTTTAGGAAAATCACAAATAAGGACGTATTGAAAATATTAATAACAATTAAAGTGCGTGTTTGGTTTTTATTTTGTCAAAAATTCATTTATTAAAAGATAATTTAATGAAAGTCAGTTGTTGTGATGAAAATTGTATTTAAATATATTTTTTAAAAGTCACTTTGATAAATTAAAAGTTATTTGGATTATGATAATAAAATATGTTTTTGAATATACAATTATTAAAAAAATATTAATTTATGATAATTTGTAATTTTTATTACATAAATAAATATATTTAAAATATTTAAAAAGTGTGATAAAAATTTTAATTTGATTTATAATGCTATAAACTTGATTTTTAATTATCTGTAATTTTTTTAATTTGTACTTTTAAAAAAATGTGATAAAGATTTGTAATTTTATTATGCATTAATGTTAAAAATTAACATGATTAACTGTGTAATTTATAATGTTAAAAACTTGACATCTAATTTTTATTATTTAAATGATAATTATATTTTCGATGAATTAGCTATTTTTAAAATAAAAGAATAAGATATTAAATTTAGAGTAATATAGTCAAATAACATTTTACTTTTCAAAAGCTCCATCATTTTACATTCACCAAATCCATTTTCAATAACATTTTTAAAGTATTTTTAGAATGCATTTTCATTTTTTTATTTTTTTCCCCAAACAACATCATACATCTCAAATGTGAGAAAGTATTTCACAAAATTAAAAATGAGTTATTCAAATACATTTGAAAACTTTGAAACAAGTCGTGATTTTATTTATAATTTAAAAATAAATAAATTTAAAAATTTTCCTTATTACCAAATGAATAATTTAAACCAATAGAAGGGTACTTATGAATTTAAGAAAAATCAATTTTGAAGTTAAGAAATACCACTTGCAAATCAAAGGAAAAACAAGTGTAAATTCATAGATAATTTCATAAATTTATGCATCATTATTTATAAATTTAATAATAATCAATTATAAATCATTATATATATAAAAGTAGGGTTAAAAATTACAAGAGAATGTCATGTGTCTATTTTTAGGTTTGCTGCAATTTTGTGCTTCGAAATGTCTTTCCTGCGATTTCGTGCTTTGGAATTAGGTTCGACTAATTATTAATTTTTTAATATATATATATATATATATATATATGTAATTCAGGTTTGCAGTTAGGTATGGGATGACTTATTAATTTTTAGATATATATATATATAAATTATTTTTACCTATTTGAATTCAAATCTCATTATATTTGAGTTCAAATTAATATCCATCTATTTAAAGTTTTTATCTACTCTAAAGATATGTTAAAATTTAGGTTCATATGATCAAATATATATATGCAAATATATTAAAATTCAAATTTAATGAAAAAATGTGAATGGATATGGAAATTATAAAATATATAAACCTATTTATTTTAATCAATGTAAATGGATACGAAATTATATAAATTTGGATTTTTTATAAAATATAAAATATATTATATAAATCAATTTAAATATAAATATTAATTGTAATCAATTAATATTTTTAAATGTTTTATTTATATTATTTATATTTTTTGTTTTAGATATTACAATATAGTTTTTTAAAATTTAATTATTTTTTAACCATATTTTGAAAAGTATTTTCAATTTAATTTGTTTTATTTTATTTTTAAACGTGAATTTTTGTTTTAAAATTATATTTTTTATTATATATATATATATATTAGTATGATTTTTTTATTTTTAAAAAAATAAAAAAAATTATACGAGCCTTCGAGCTTATCCCTAAATTCTATCAATAAATGTTAAATTTGAAAAAAATACTTATTTCAGTAAAAGTTAGTTTATGAGCATGAGTCCTTAATGGTCAAGCTTATAAAAGTTGGGCTAACTCATATTAATAGTTTTATGTGCATCTCTTAAATAATTTTGTACTTAAGAAGTTAGGCTTTGTTGTTAGTTTGTAAATAGATTCAAGTTAAATTTTTAAATATTTATAAATAAATTAGAAAGGTGGTCGCAATATATATCTAAATTTATTTTAAAATATGATTTCAAATATTTACATTAATGGATTAACATCTTATTTTATGTAACCAAATTTTATCTAATTTAATTTGAAAATGTATTGACTTGAATTTTAAAGATACATTCAATTTTAAATTTTGAAATTTAAAGTTACTCAGAATAATTATTTATACTAAATATAATTCAAATTTTAAAATTTATTTCAATTATTTAAATTAATCTCATGTATAAAATTTTTTAGTGAGAGATTGTGTGAAAGTTATTAAATTGACTGAGCAATAATTATATTAATATACAGTCATTTGAATGCCACATGTAATTTTGTGTATATTTTAAATTGTAACACGTGTTCCTTTTTGAGTATTCTAAATTAATGTATTCCTTTTTTAGATCTATTCAAGTTCAAAAAAATATATGATTGATAATATTTAATATAATTTCATAAATCTAAAAAAAATTCTATTTGAATTTCAAAAGTTCAACAAATATGGGCATGAAGATCTATAATTTAGATAAAATTATCAAATTCAAATCAAATTTTCCTCCCATTTAGATATTATACTAATCACAAATAAGTGGTATTGCTTACTATTTTCTTTTCACACTTACGAATTTAATTAAGAGTTAAAGGGCAATGTCACTTTAAATGTTAATAAAAATTAACTTTAAATATTAGTTGAACAAGAAATTATTATAAAAGATTCAAAAATATAGACAAGGATAAATAAAGACACGAAAGGATCAAAAAATTTTTTTGGTCTCTTTTCTATAATTTTGAGGTAATTTTTAGTCAACTAACAATCAAAGTTATCATTAATTAATCGTAGGGTAATATTACACTATTTTTAAAGATTGAAGAAGGATATTGCAAAAAAAAATAAATTTAGAATATCATATACTTTTGGACCTATAGTTCAAGAATAAATTTATCATTAACCTTTTAATTAATTTTGTAAAATTATCAAGTCTTTTTTGTAAGACTAATTTATATAAATGTAAGATTTTATTTTGATATTCTTCCAATGATTTTGTACTTTGAAAATCAAGTTTGATTATTAATTTGTGAATATGTTTAAACTTAATTTTAAATTATTTATGTATACAAAACAAAAGGACGATGGTTGCAGGAAGATATATTTTTATCCATCTTCATCTATATTTAAATTTTTAAAACTCAAATTATTGAGAAATATTAAAATTTGATGAACTTTCATAAAATTCAATATTCTCATAAGGTTAAGATATTGATTGTTTCTAATGTAAAGTTTGAAATCTAAAAATACTCATATTTTCCAATTAAATAATTTTATTTGTATTTGCTTATTAAAAATAGTATTAATTAATTTAATGATATTTTAATTAACTAATCATTTTATTTAATTAATAAATATTGAGATTTGAAATTCAAATATGTTATCAAAATAAGTTAAAAGTGAAAAATATATCAACCAATTGAATGCACAAAAAATTATCTTTAAAGCATTTCTATGGTAAAATAATTCTCCCAAACTAATCATAAAGTTTGAGGAGTATTTAAAATTTTGGCAATGCTCATTTGAGTAAGATAAGTTAATAATATTGGTCAATATATTTAACTATTTTGGATTTTCAATATAATGTAGTTAATAATAAAAAGACTTTAGGTTCTTAATAAAAAGTATTTAAGTTTAAATTTTAAATTTTAAGCTAGATAAATTAAAATTTTAGTATATGATGATTAGAAAATATTGTCAATCTTATATATTATAATAATTAAATAATTAAAAAATGAAATACATTGACTTCTTTTCTGATTTACTTTAATTAAATATACATCTTTTTTATTTTTTAAACAAATAAAACCTTTTCTAGAATTAATAGTTTTAAAACAAAAACCTCCTTTCTATTTTATAATTTTAATTTCCATTCACCCAATTGTTAATTGACTGTTGAATCATATATTGAATCAAAATAATCTATTTAAATGTAGATGTTATCTAGCAATCATTCAATATATCTAAAAAAAAAGTCTAATGCATATATATTTTAAACAATTTAATCATATTTTAAAATTTTTAGTTTTGCAAACTTATTTATTCAATTATTTTTTCAAAATATAAATACACAATTGTCTAAAATAATATTTTAAACATGTATATACAAAAAACTTAATGAAATAGGGAAGTAATGCATAATGAGAATAAATTAGTTAGTATAATTTATGCTTATTTTTGTTTAAATTTTATTAGTTTGATCACAAAATTTTTAAATTACTTATTTCAAAATTTTCACATTTAATTATTTAAAGTTCCTTAACTTGAGAAGGAGAGAGAATATACAAATACATTACAAGGGCAAATTAGTGCTTTTAGGTTTTTTAATATAGTTAAAATTAAAAAAATTAAAGTATTTTAAAATTTTTAATTGAATATTCCTAACAGGTTTAACAATTAGATTAAAATGTAGGTTTTAAAATCAAAAGGAAAGTTTGTGTAATTTTAGCAAAATGGAGATTTTACTCTAATTAAAATAAATGGTATTGACTACCATTTCATTCTAGTTATATATTATACTAATTAAATAAGAAAGATTACTTTATAAAGTGTTGAAATAAAATGATAAAGATTGGAAGAGGAAGGATTGAATAATTAAACAATAAAAAATTATAAGTGAGCTAGCTCGCAAGTTGGTGGGCTCTAGTTAAATGGTGCAAGCTAAGACTAGCCAACATTTAATCGAGCTCCAAATTATACAAACTAACCTGTCACTTTTTTGCAAGGTTCGACCCATGGGCTGGACTAATATTATCAGTTCTAATTGAAATTAAAAAAATACTACAATCTAATGGGAAAGGTCTCAGAGATTAGGAGCTTATACTTTTACTTGACATGTCAAGTTTGGATGCAAGTGAAAACAAATTAATAAGAAATGAACTAAATTATGATAGGGTTGCATTATATGATGAATTGATAAGATTGCTTTAAAACCCTAACTTTTGAGGGGAAAAAAAAAGATTTACGATGATGCCGTTGAATTTAATGAAGGAGATTTTTTTTTTTTCATGTATGGATATGGTGGTGTTGGGAAGACGTATGTTTGGAGGACACTTTCTGCTTCATTAAGATCTAGAAGTAAAATAGTTCTGAATATAGCACTAAGCGGGATAGCCTACCCAGAGGCAATACGACTTACTCAAATTTTGTATTCCTCTTTCTAAGAATGAAGACACTATACATAGCATGAAACATAGCAGCAATTTAGCTAAATGATTAGTTTACATATCGTTGATCATATGAGATGAGGCTCTAATGGCACATAAGTTTTGTCTTGAAATTCTTAACATATGCCTAAAGGATATTCTAAAGTTAAGTAGCCTATTAGCTGGTAATTTTCCTTTTAGAGAAAAAGTTGTTATGTTTAGTGGAGACTTCAGGCCTTCATGTTATTCTAGGTGAGTCAAAGGAAGACATTATTTTTGTGACCATTAACTTTTTGTTTTGGAACAACTACCAACATTTGACACTAACAATAGACATGAGACTTATAGAAACAAATAACAGAGTATCTATTAGCACTCTTTAGAATTTTATTGATTAGATTATCTTAATTGGTAATGAAACTGCTGCAGGAGCTAATGAAGGATTTATGGATATTAAGATCCTAGAAATAAGGTTATATTAGCTCTTATGTAGGTTTTGATTGAAGAAGTAAACAAATACATGTTATTTTTTCTTTTTGAAAGAAAGTTGTATACATGAGCTTTGATAGAGTTATTAAACATTTTGGAGATATGAATTTGAGTTATTAAACATTTTGGAGATATGAATATACTTCATGACTTGTACTCTACACATTTTTTAAATTGAATTACAATGTTAAGCCTACTGAATTATAAAAGACTTAAAATGAGTGCCCCAATTTTAATGCAAATCAAAACATTGATAAATTTATGAGTTGTGCAATAGTACACGTCTTATAGTTACACGATCTAAAAAACATGTTATTGAAGCCCAATAAATGTCTGGATCAACTATAAAGATGAAAATATGTATACAAGATATTGCTATGTGTCTATCTGATTTAGGGTCATTTATTATGAGAAGGGAGTAGTTTCTCATTATGTTAGCCTTTGCAATGCTCATTAATAAAAGCTAGAATTTGATCCCTTATCATATTGGTTTGTACATAATTCATATGTTTTTCACCAATGATCAATTATATGTTGTTATTTCTCATGTTCAAAGCATGGAGAGTCTCTTAATGTCACTTATAAGGATGTCTTTGATAATTTGATTTAAATAATTATGAAATTTTATTAATTTACCTCCTATCTTATCCATTTACACAATATGCATTTAGTTTTTATCATTTAATTTACTTTAATATGTACATATAATGTTAATGATTATAATTATACAGCTCCACTGCATATATGACAATATATGAATAAAATATCTTTTACAAGTTATTATTTTAGACTTATTTATAAAAACGACAGTATAAAACCCGTGATGGGTACTTTATTAGTTTTAGCAAAAACACTTAAAAATTTATGAAAACTTATAGAAAGTGTTGTGCATGTTACTTAAAAATTTAAAGTTCACGCGTGAATCCATGGGAAGTTCTTTGTGAATAGATAGACGATAATAAATATACATATTTGTATATCTTAGATAACTAAATAAATAAATACATATTTACTTGTGAATTAAAAACAATAACTTGTAAATCTATGAATAATTTTAATTGTAAATATATGATTTACGAGCTTCTTATATTTTTGAATTTTTTTTACAACTGATTTTTTATAAATTCACAAGTGACTATTATTAAATTCACATTTTTTTTTCTAAAATTCATGACATTCCATTGACTGTTTTTTATAAGACTATTTTTTTCATTTGCAACTAATTTTTTATATATTTGCAAGTGAACTGAAAATTTATAAGTAACCATCTTTAAAATTCACAAATGATGATGCATAAATTTCTGAAACTAATTAAATTTACAACGAACTTCCTTAAATCCATGATCATTTCATGTCATTTAAATAATTTGAGATCTTCAAATTATTATCTTTTAAATCGTTATTTGTCATTTCCTCTAATTTTTGCCTTCGAAACATCAATATGAACAAAATTTATAACAAATTGATTATAAAATATTTTCATAACAAATTCATATCAACAATAAAGTTTATCCCAGATTTTTACTAACCAAAAAAAAAAAAAAGTTTACCTCAGATTCTAGCTCAGGAAAGCCTAATTTGGCATAATGCCCAATAGAACTCATCCTTGGGTAGGGAATTCGGTAATTCTCAAACGGTTTTTATCTTTCACCAATCAACTGGATATGTTTTCTCATGTGTTGTAGAGTTTTGCTAATGGACATTCAGTTTAACTAATTAAAAAAGTTGAATCAATTTATTTTAAAATTTTAAGTTTGAATTCTAAAATATGTAATTATATTAAATAAATATATTAAAAGTATCTTCAAGTATATCGCGAGACTACCATTGATAATAATATTCCCACGCAATGGCAGAGCTAAGTACACTTGAGGGGGGCATATGCACCCCCTCAACTTGAAAGAAATTATAGATGAGTAAGAGATATTTTGTCAATTTATCTTCTCTAACCACAAAATTTTGAACCCTTTAAACTCTAGGCCCTTTTTAGTGAATGTTTTAATTTAAATTCAATTATAAATTTACTAAATTCAAAACTCTAATATGATTTTTAGAAAAGAATACACTTATTTATTTAATTTCTTTAAATCTGGTTAATTATTATATATTTTTATATATAAATAATATAATAAACATAGTGACTTATATGAAAAGAAATATTTTTAATAGCATTTGACAATAAATAGAAGATAATTATAAAATATATAATTATTTTTAAAATATATTAAATAATTCTTTTTAAATTATTCTGCACCCCTGACATAGGTCCTGATTCTGCCACTCTCACATAATAGGAGTTCAAATTAATGGTAGTAATGCTCCTAGCCTCCTACGTTTCTCAGGGTACTGGATGATGGAAGAGAGAGAGAGAGAGAGAGAGAGAGAGAGAGAGAGAGAGAGTTGTAAGGCCTGCAATACTCTTTCGAATGAAACCAGACATATTCAAAAGAATATGCTTCCTTATAAAGATCACACACATAAAAACTGCCACCACTTTAGTAGAACAATTCAACAATGTGACGTTGATTAAAGATATAAAAAACCTTATTTCCATTATCACCCTTCCTAACTAAAAGATTAATACAACGATTTGCCTTCTCTATAAGCAAAGCTTTAAATTTACAGCCCAATTTTGTAACATAACAAACCTAGCTTCTTCTTAGGTTTCTTGAGACGGTGACATCAGTTGATTAGGTCCATATTGCGGGGGTAATGTTAAATATTAATCCTTTTGGTTCTAAATATATAGACTGGATAATTAATTCATATAGATTAAGAATATTAGTTTACTTAGTTATTTATAAAAAGGAAAAAAAAAGGTTAAAGTACACCTTTAATCCCTTAACTTTACATGAAATTTCATTTTGGTCATTTAATTTTATGAAGTGTCTTTTCTTAACTATAAGTCAATTCTATTCCTCAACGTTGAAAATTCCCTCCTTCATCACCCTAATATTAAAAACACTTAACGTCATTAGTCATTAGTGAGTCTCATATTTTTTTAATATTTTTATCTGGTTAAGAGTTATCGTTGTTTCTCAACTTTTATTTGAAAGGTCAGCGGACAACCGCAACTCAAATACTTTATAATAAAAAAATATTACAAAATGAAATGTAGGTCCTACTAATGATAAGAAAACGACAAGGTAATAAGAGAGAGAATTTTTAAAGTTAAGAGATAAAATTAATCCATAATTGAGTTTAAGATCTTCACTCTCAAGTTACTTTTTGAGTAAAGTTGAAAGGCAAAAATGACCCTTAACTCTAAAATGTAATTACTACTAATTTGCTTATATGTATATTATATAATTATAATTGAGGGAATACAATATAATTCCGTTTTATATTTCATAATTATATTATAAAGGTAAAAATGTACATACAAACCATAAAGAAAATAAATTTCAAAGGAAAACATCCAGAATTAAGAATCGGTGAATGGGAAACACATGAAAGTAGAAAAAGTAAAGTGAACAAAATTTTAGGAAAGGAAAAGATATTATATATATATATATATAATTTTTATATATAATATTTTCTCATGTTCAGGTTTGGAGTTTGGGTGGCACACCCAATGTGACCCCTTTTTGGATTCAACCTCTCTCTTTTAAAAGAAGCCTCCTCTATCTCTCCTTTAAAATAGAAAAAAATTTGGACCGTTCAGATTTAATCTGGATGGTTTAGGTTTAATTTTTTTATTTATATTTTTAAATAAAAAATATATAAAATTATAAATTTTTTCATAAATATATCTATCAATATGACAGTTCAAATTTAATATAGATGGTCTAAAATTAATATTAAATTATTTTAATAAATTTATTATTCTGTTTAAAATATATTTACACTATCCAGAATATATTTAAAAAGTTAATTTAAATTTTTTATATTAAATTTAAAGTATTTATATTAAATATGAACTTTCAGATTGATTAATATATTTATTAAAAAAATTTTACAATTTTTATAAATTTTTTAATTTAAAAATATAAATAAAAAATAAAAATATTAAATTTAAATTACTCAGATTAAATCCGGACGTTCCAAATTTTTTGTTTGCCTCAAATGAGAGGCAGAGGAGGCTTGAGAGAAGCCGACTTCCCCCCTTTTTGACCGTATTGGCTTGACTGGCATTGTGTCCAGGCGTACATACAAATGAAATTACTACATCATTCCCTTCTGGAAAAACTACCAAAATTAAATAATTAAGAACAGGAAAAGAGAAAGTATGGTACCAACAACAGATAGGTACAAAGAAAAGAACTAGCTTCTTGATTTGAATTAAACTTTGAATTCCTGTTAAAAAATATGTTTATATTTAATATATAACTGTATCTTAAAAAAATTATTTTCAATAAAAAAGATATATATGAGCAATAAAAAAAATTAACTAATAAAACTTCAATCTAGCAAAACAGGTTAGTCCCTTGCATAGAGACAAATTAATATTTAAATTCTTAATAAAAAAATATACTTATATCTAATGTCTAACTATACCTTAAACAAAACATTTTTTTAGTAAAAAGACACCTAAGTAATTTAAAAAAAAAAGAGGAGAATGGCAGATTAGAAAAAAATAGTGAAGCTCAAAACAACAAAATGTTTATCTATACACAGGTGAATCGATGAACTTGGGCTTATATATCGATAAACCTTCAATTGTTCTGAATTACCATCACTTTTTATTGAGAGAATGATAGAGAAGTCTCAAATGAACTAATTAATTTAAATTAGATTTTAAAGTGACAAACTTTGAGAATTTACAAATTCATTTTTTAATTTTGCAATTTCCTTATGAAGTTATACTTGTACAAAATTGAAGTAATAGTTGTAAATTACTGATAAATTATTTGTGAATTACTTGATTGATATAATGTATTTTTAATAGGTATATTATTATCTTTGCATTACAATTTCCAACTATACTTAGGTCTCAAGGGATGTAGATGTGGTTTTTGAATTTGTAAAATTTATACTAATAAAAACCCTTACTTTCTCATTATACCAATAAAGTTCTATGGGCTTATATTGGACCTAGTCTATTAAGGGTGAATAACCCAACATAAACAGACTTAAAAAAGTTGGCAAAACAAAAAAAACAGAAAATACGCATAACAATTGTACCTGTGTTTTAAATATTGATTTTATAAAGTTGATTTTACACCCTGTACTTTAATCGTAAGATTTTATACAACCTCCCTTTCCCAATTATTTATAAATCAAGTTCATCCTTCCATTTTTTTTAAATAAGCATACCATAAAAAATAATTAAATTTAAATATTGAGTAAATATTAATTTGATAATTTTATCATGTATGTGTATGTAAAAATATGAAATAGAATTGTACAAGTAGTTAAAAATAAATAATTATAATAACGAAAATAAATATATTTTTTCTCAATGTATAAATAATTATATGTCAACATAAATGATTATATAATTAAATTATAAAGAACTATATTTTTTTTATTTTTGGACAATGCAATTTTTTATAGCAATTACGTTATAGAAATATAAAATAGATTATTTTTATAAAAAATATAAGCAATAATTTCTTTTATTTTAGAATTTGATATCCCAATCATATTTAAATATAAATATTCTTTCTCTTTAAAAATAGGGTTAATATGAAATTTAAACCTTGAACTATAAGTTCAGAGTGATTTGAACTCTAAACTTTAAAAAGATGCATTTTAAACCCTAAACAATTAAAGTTGAAGCAATTTCGCCCTATCATTAACTTTCAACAAATATCCGTCAAATTCATTTAAAAATATTGCACTTTAGACCCCAATTTAATGAACGTTTGCTGAAAATTAACGATAGGGACAAAATTCTTTAATTTTAATTGTTTAGAGTTCATAATACATCTTTTTAAAAGTTTAGTATTCAAATCGCCCTTAAACCTGTAGTTTAGAATTTAAATTACATATTAATCCACAGTAATATTATAAATTTCTCAAGATATAAGAAGAACGAATGAAAAAAGATAAATAATAATGATGATGATAATGAAACTATATAAAAGAAGGCTATAAATTATAATAATGAGTAAAGTAATTTTTGGTGGAGATTATGGTAGTGGGTATGAATGAGACAATGTCAAGTTGACTATTTTTGTTTTTGCTGGATGGGTTTTTGGTAGGCCATCAATGATAGCAATAGGAGCATAACATAATCTTTCGCTATAAGTGCACTTTCATTTTTTTTCTATTTGTTCTTTCATGTAATAAAATCTCATGATAACATTTGTAAAAAAAACATTATCATTCTTTATTAGGAAAAAATTTAGAATAGATTCCTCTTCATATAATTTTTTTCTCTATTTCTTTATTTATCATAAAAGCATTTGGTTATGTTTTATAAATTTTCACTTTCATCGGTCATTCAAACCAAAAAACTTACGCACTCTTTCAAATTTTTTTTTAAAATTGATATAATTTGCAAAATATTTTTTCATTACTGTTGAATTATTATTAACTAGAGTGCATTTTTTAAAATATAAAAAGGTTATTATGCAATTTGGATCATGAACTATAAGTACAGGGACAATTTGAACACTAAACTTTTAAAAAGGTACATTATAAACCCTAAATAATTAAAGTTGGAGCAATTTCACCTTTACCGTTAATTTTCAACAAACTTTTGTCAAATTGGGCCTAAAGTATAATTTTCTCCAAATAATTTGACAGACATTTGTTAAAAGTTAACAATAGAAAGAAACCGTCCTAATTTTAATTGTTTATGATTCAAAATGTATCTTTTAAAAGTTTAAGATTCAAATCACCCATGTATTTATAGTTCAGGTCCAAATTGTATATTAATACTTAAAAATATAAGACATACTTCATGACCAACTAAATTTTTCTGCAGCATTTACTGCTGCAGTCTTTAATTTTTTAACAAATTTTTAAAATAAAATCACTGTAAATTACAGTGATATTTCTTTGTAAATCATTGTAGATCTACTGTGATAATTCAACGGATTTTACTATATTATTTGATTAAAGACATGGAGCGCATTTAAGCATGGTCCATGAATGATTAGTAGTTTAATTTCTGGCTTTGTCAGATTTAGTGGCGGAAAAATTACTCTTTTTTTTAATGCATAGTCAGACATAATTTGATAAGAAATAATTATTCAAGCGAAAGTTTTCATGTTAATTACCATTATATCTCATGAAAGAAAGTGTTATTTTTAAAATGTGATTACTAATAATTTCCTTATATATATATATATATATTATAACTATAATTGAGGAAATAAAATATAATTTCCTTATCTCAAGAAATTGTATTATAAAGGTAAAAAAGTACATAAAAACCATAAAGAAATTTAAATTCCAGAGGAAGACATCCAGAATTGGGTGAATGGGGGAATGAGAAACACATGAAAGCGGAAAAAGTGAAGTAATATATATATATATATATATATATATATATATATAATTTTTATATGTAATATTTTCTTGTGTTCAGGTTTGGAGTTTGGTTAGCACACCCAAACTGACCCCTTTTTGACCGTCTTGGCCTGACTGGCATTGTGCCTTGGCGGACATACAAACGAATTTACTACGTCATTCCCACGTGGAAAAACTCTGAAAATTAAATAATTAAGTGAAAGGAACTAGTTTCTTGTAATGAATTAAAGTTTAAATATATATATATATATATATACATGACATTGTCTTGAATAAAATTACTTTTACGAGAAAGATATATATAAGCAACCAAAAAATAGAAACTAACAATCTAGTAAAACATGATAGTCCCTCACTAATAAATTAAAATTTAAATTTTCATTGAAAGATATGCTTATATTTAATGCCTGACCGTATGTTAAACAGAATATTTTCTAGTAAAAAGATACCTAAGTAATTAAAAAAAAAAGAAAGAATAGCAATGACGGCTCCCAAATGGGGGGGGGGGGGAATAGTAAAGCTCGTTTACTCCTTCAACTTTCCATCTTCGAAATCCAACATAATCACCACATTTATATTTTGATCTCATAAAAGCTGTATTGTGGTCTTTGGCTTGCCTAAGTCCAATTTGTTCATCTATATACATATGAGTCAATGCTTGAGTATTAATTGCATTCCCCATTGTGTTTTTATTTTTCTCCCAACTCAAAACATATCAACATTTTATACACTAGCTAATGTGAATTGAGATTGAATTGAACAGAAGAATTATGGGCAATAGAACCATAGCTGACAATAATGTGAAATTTCATAGTGTGTCTCATAGAAAACAACCCTAATCAAAATAGTTTCACAAATTTGAATGACATTCAAAATTATATTAATCAATTCTTAAGTTTCACAAATTTAATTTATAAGGAAAGTCTTTGACTCCAAGTAAGAATAACAATCATATTATGACTCTTTTAGAAAAATCTAATGAATAACTTAAGCCCATAACCCATAATAGGCTATTAGGCCTAAAACATTGAAAAATACCTGAAAAACATGTATGAAGATACAATGAAAAATAGAAAAAACTGAAACCCAATTAACATGAATGGACTCTAATTAGACTAATTAAATTATTTTAACAATGTTTTTTTAAAATAAGATCGCTGTAGAATACAATGATTTTCTTTGTAAATCATTGTAGTTCTACTATGATAATTCAACAGATTTTACTATATCATTTGATTAAAGACATGAGAGGCATTTAAGCATGGTTGATGAATTGTTAGTAGAAATGTTTTGAAATTCAAATTAGACAGTTCAACCATCAACCATTCAACACAATAGCTTGGTTCAATCATTTAGAGCATTTGGACATTTGGATCAAGTTGACTCAGATAATTTTAAAAAAATCATAGTTAACCTGAAAACTAGAAAGCCAGTCCAAAGCCTAAAAAAAATTTAGGCTCAATTATTTTTTTTCTCTAATCTTTAGTTCTCTTTTTTAATCTGTAATCTCTTCTCCACGGTCTATGCTTAATCTGTAATCCCTCCTTCGGCCTCTACATCCAGCTCTAATAATTCAACCTTTGGCTAGAATTGGAAAACGGGCAGGCTCGGCCTTTATGAGCTTGGCCTATAGGTCCTTAAGCACGTTTTTCTTAAAATGTCTCATTTTTTAAAACTCGGCCCTTATATAACGGGCTTAGGCCAGGCCCATAAGTTCTTATTATTTTTTTTTATTTTTTGGAAGTTTTAAACATTAAAATTGTTAATTATAATATTTCATATATTTTTTAAAAATAAAATTTATAATGTTTAAAAATTAAAAATAAATAATAGAAATTCTAATTTTAAAGTATAAATATATATTCTAAAGTTTAAATTCAATTTAAAAATTAAATATATTTTATTTTTTAAGGAAAAAATAAAAATGGGCCTAAAAGAGTCACTCAAACCCGAACCCGTTTTTTCAGAGCCTATCAAGGCGAGGCTTGAAAGCCTGATTTCCTTAAAAATGCCATTTTTTTAAGCTTGACCTTATAAAAATGAGCTTAAACGGGTGGCCTTCTAAGTTCGACCTTATTCCCGACTCTACTTTTGGCATTAAGATTGACGGCTCGTGAGTTATGACATAACGGCATGCCTCTAGCTCCAACATTTTGCTTTAAGATCGTGAGCTCGTGCCGACATGCCTTTGCCTTCAGCTCCAGTGGTTCAGGCATATAGCCTTTGGTGTCAAGATCCTGAACGCCATTAACAAATTAATATTTTATTAATATATTTATATATACAAATATTATTTTTATTTAATTTTATATCACACGTTCGACTGTCAGTCTAACCGATTGAATCATGCAAACAGCAACCCATTACTCTTTTTGGTTTGACGTTCGATCCAAGTTTCAAAACATTGATAATAGTTTAATTTTGGGCTTTGTCAGATTTAGTGGCAGAAAAAATAATCTTTTTTTTAATCCATAATCAGAGATGATTTGATAAGAAATAATTATTCAAGTGAAGGTTTTAATGTTAATTACTATTATAAGAAAGTGTTGTTTTTAAAATGTAATTACTAATAATTTCCTTATATATATATTATAAATATAAGTGAGGAAATAAAATATAATTCCGTTTTATATATAATATTATTTGTGACATTTTTTAATTCAAAAGAAATTATATTATAAAGGCAAAAATGTACATAAAAACCAAAAAGAAATTTATATTCCAGAGGAAGATATCCAGAATTAGGTGAATGGGGAAATGGCAAACACATGACAGTTGAAAAAATAAAGTGAAAAAAATGTTAGGAAAGGAAAAGATATGATATATATATATATATATATAATATAATTTTTTCATATACAACATTTTCTCATGTCCAGGTTTGGAGTTTGGATGGCACACCCAAACTGACCCCCGGAGCTTTGACCATGTTGGCTTGACTGGCATTGTGCCCAGGCCTACATGCAAATGAATCTACTACATCATTCCCTCCTGGAAAAACTTCCAAAATTAAATCATTAAGAACAGGAAAAAAAGAAAGCATGTTACCAACAACGGAAAGTTAGAGAGAAAAGAACGTGAATTAAAGTTTGAATTTTATTAAAAGATATGTTTATATTTAATGTATGATTATATTTTTAATAAAATTATCTTTAATAAAAGAATACCTATAAATAATAAAAAAATTAACTAATAGGACTTATATTTGACAGAATATGTTAGTCCCTCACATCGTGATAAATTAATATTTAAATTCCTATTAAAAAATATATTTATATTTAATGTCTGACTATACTTTCTTTTTATAAGAAGACACCTAAGTAATACAATAAAAAGAGAATGGCAATAAGGGCTCTTGGGTGGGGAAAAATAGTGAAGTTCAAAACAACTGATTATACACAAGTGAATCAGTGAATTTGAGTTTGTTTATAGATGAATATTTGGTTATTCTGAATTATCATTACTTATTTTATTTATTTTTTTTGGAGAATGACATATAGGTTTCAAATGAACCAATTAATTTAAATTATATTTCAAGTGTTAAATTTTAAAAATTTATAAGTTCGTCTTTTAATTTTATAATTTTGTTGTGATGAATTTATAATTTATTTTTAAAATTTTAATATAGTTGAATAAATTTTGTTTCTCCTATTAAATTTTGGAACACAGTTGTAAATTCAACACAATAAAATTACAAAATTGAGAACCGAATTTGTAAATTTCTATAGTACGACACTTAGGATCTCATTTGAATTAATTGATTCTCTTAAAATTTATATATTACTTTTCTTTTTGTTTTTTTATTCTTCTCTAGGGCCCTCGGAGTCATTCTCCCATTAAAAACCCCCACGTTTGGATGCTGATTAGGCTCCGAAATGTTGTCATAAAAAAATCACAATGCCCCAACTAATTTGAGAAGACACAGTACAGTTCTCCGAAAACTTCATGTTTTTGTCAATAGCAATAAATGCTTCAGACTTGAAGAAAAAAATAATAATGAAGATCTCAATTACGTACTCAAATTGACGAGAACGGGTAGATTAGTTAAGATATATATATATATATATATATCATTTTCATTGGTGTCTTTACAGTGTGGAATATATACATGTGTTAGTTATTGCCTTCTCTAGAAAGAATCATCACATAAATTCAAACTCGGAGCCTTTCACATAACTTTTTGTGGGTCAAAGGAATCAACACACATTTTGTTGACGTTAATATGACGATAACATTCAATACTCCATGGTCCATACCCATAAGCAAGTGTTCGAATTCAAATCTTCTAGATAAAAGAATTTACTTTAGAATCACATCAATAAAAATAGCAAAAATTAGTCATTTAATTTATATAAATTTGATTTAATTATAATAGTTTTCTGAATTTTAACTCAAGGCAACCAAAATTTTATAGTTTTAACTCAATAGTAATTCATTCTTTATCATTTTAATAATTTAAAATATTAGTCTTTATATTTTAAAAAATTTTAAAGAATCTTTATAATGATACAGTTTTGGTAATTTAAAATAATGATTTCTAAATTTCTTAATAATTTTAATATTTATAATTTTATTTTTAAAATGTAGGGATTAATATTTTAAGTGGTTAAAATTATAAAAATTGAGTTGCAATTGAGTCAAAACTATAAAAATAAAGTTAAAACAAGTTAAGGTTTAGTAATTGAGTTATAATTAAGTCAAAATTATAGAAATTAAATAATTAACTTTTTATAAAATATAATCTATTAAAAAAGTGCCCACATCTAATGTCTAATGGTATCTCAACAAAATTGTTTCCAGCATAAAAACTACCTGTATATAATCCCCAAAAAAAAAAAATCTAACCTCACTAACGTCTAGAACTAGTTAATATGAATAACAACATTACTAGAAAATGCAAAATAATTTATCCCCAAAAAGAATATATTTTGGTGATCTTTATTTTCCACAACTCCAAGCTTGCGAGAAAAGCAGGGCATGGCGGCCAATGGCATAATTGTAAGTCAACTTAAGAACTCATAATATTGACAATTAATTAATTAATAATTAATAATTTTACTTGTTCTACACACACAGACACACACACACACACACACACACGTATATAAAGCAACTTGCTTTCTTCATTATCTAATAAAATTTTCAAGTCAAATAAAGGCAACGATACATCTCATTCCCAATGCTTTAGGTGGGGACTAGGGACATGCCAAACTGGACTACCACCACTACGTCAAATTATTATAGCTACTCACTACTTTATTATTTTATTATTTATTCTCAATAATTTATTTAATTTAATTAACAAAGTGGGCACAAGAGATTAAACAACACATTAGTGGGAGTAGGTAGTTCAGTTCATCTATATGTACCCTCTCTTAGCTTTCTCAACCAAGCCAACACATCATCTTCATCATCATCATCTTCAACATTCTTTCTTCTTCTTCCTTAAGCTAGAAAGTAATTAGGCTGTTGTGATTCTCTGAGAAAAAGAAGAAACAGAGAGATCAGTCATGGCTGCTTCTTCTTCTTCTTTGATGGCTCTGCTTCTTCTTCTGGTTGTTCCTTTTGTGCATGGAACAGACCATACCGTTGGAGGCAACGCTGGCTGGGGCCTTTCTGGGAATTATGCCTCTTGGGCCTCTGGACAAACCTTCACTGTTGGTGACAATCTTGGTGAGTTTCCCACTATACCCTTCTATACTGTTTGAATCAACTAATTCTAAGATCTTGAATTTGCATTCTGAAATGTGCAATTACATTAAATAAAAATACCAAAAACATCTTCAAGATATCTATGAGGCTGCTGTTTATAATAACAGTCTTATACAACGAAAGTTCAAATTAGTCTAGGTGGGTGATGGTAAACCTAAGTTTTGTAGGATTTTTTTTTTTTAAAAAAGAGAATAACTTGCCTTATTTATTACCCCAAATGAGTCTGAGAACTAAATTAGTGTTGATAGTGTTACATGAAAAATTATTTTTTAAATATATTTTCTTGTCCTGTTTGACTGTATTAACTGGCATTATAAGAACAATTAAATCACATGTCAACATTACAGTTTGATTTTTTTTTTTTTAAAAAAAAAATTGTGCTTACTCTTATGAAGGAGAGTCGTTTTCATACCAAACGCGGTACTTACTCTGTTTTTGTGGTTTGTGTTATACTCTGTTTTCCTGTGTTTTTCCATTGATTTGAGTTATTAGCTTCATACACTCAGAACTTTTAACTTTCTAACCCCTTAAATTCTTTTTTTTTAAAGAAAAAATTCACTTTATTTTCTTTCAAATTATATTTACATTGTATATTGACATCTACAACTAAAGTTTCTTTATAATTTTAATCAACACATAAATGATTCGTTTGATTCCTTGCATACTTTATGCACAATTCACAATCATACTTTTCTATTTTTTATCTTTTTTTATGTGCAAATTTTCTCCTCTTGAGAAATTATTGGTAAGTATTTAATTAATTTTTGTTTTCAAGGACACCAAGCTAACCAATCATATTGATTTATTTTGGCAAACAGTTTTCACATATGACACCAGCCATGGAGTGGACATAGTTAATGAAAATGACTACAATAGCTGCAGTACTGGCAATGCCCTCAAAACTTATAGTGGTGGAAACACAAAAATTGCTTTGTCTTCAGCAGGCAAAATGTACTTCATTTGCCCTACTCCAGGCCATTGTGGCTCTGGCATGAAGCTTGCCATCGATGTAGTTGCCGCCGCCTCCACCCCCACCAGTCCGGCCACCCCGTCGACCCCGAATTCCCCATCAACACCGTCTACTCCATCCACCAACTCTTCAACAACTACCTCGCCCCCCCCTTCGAGCAGCGGGGCTGCTGGTGGCTTTGGGAGCTTGATGGGATCATTGGTTGTGTCATTGTTGATGTTGGCTTTCATGTGCTAGGAAAGAGGCAGTGCTATTTTTTGTGGTTGTTTTAATTATATGATGGTGATGATGATTTTCATGATCATCATGTTCTTTGTTTGTTTGGATTTGTGTGATTTGTATTCAATGAGGAAGTTAGATTTGATGTTGACATATGTCATATCTTTTTAAATTTAAGTGAGTAAATTTTGTTCAGATTTTTATGGTGAACTGGTAATTAATCTTATTTTTCTTTATGCTTAAACTATATAGTAGTTGTATCATAAAAATTGCATTTTTTAAATTAACTAAAAAAATCATAAAATATAACACCAACTAGCGTAACCTCAAAGTAATGTGTATATATATATATATATATATATAATCTTCTCTTTCGCTCCATGTTATTGCCCCATTCAAAGTTGAGCCTTTTATATTTTCCTTTTAACAAAAATAATGTATATCTTGTAACATAATAAAACATTAATTATGTTTTAGTTTTTTTTTTCCCTTGTCATGAACAGTTTTGGTTAATTAAATTCTGAGGGGTCCTTAAATTAGAACATATTATATAATATTGAAAGCATTGACGGGAATATTTATAATTTTTTTTTTGAGATATGAAGTTAGTTTTTATCAGCTAAATCAACTTTATTGATGTCAAATTTTATTATTCAATACTTAATTTCTGTACTTTGCTCTATCTAGATCATAATATAAGCCATAAATCTTAATTGATTCAAAATATAGAATATTAAAAATAATTTATACTTTTTTTACGGTTATACCCATACTTTATTTATTTTTTTAAAAAATTATATTGATGTCCAATTTTATTATTTTATGCTTAATTTCTGTACTTTATTCGGTTGCTCAGATTTTTTCCCCCCAATATATATCATTCTGTTTATGAGACTTATAATATTACTTGAATTGAATCAAGTCAGATTCTTTGAATTTCTTATGAAGATTTTTTTTTTTTTCATTCACTATATTTGAAGGTATTAAAAAAAACTAATTCTAAACCATTAGGTTCAGACAAGCATTTTTTGTAAGCCAAACGTGCACCTACTCAATAGGATCAAAATCAAAACCAACAGTATTGCTACATCTGCACTTGGTGGGGTCCACCGTACAGCTCAAGTGACGTGGCGAATTCTCATTTCTTTGTTTGTTTTTGAGAAAGTAACATGCACTTGACTCATTCATTCCTACTTTATTATTAATAAAAGACTTGGTGCTTTGAATCATCTCATTATCAAAAAGAGGACTTTGATTCACAAGCTTTGTCCAGATTGACGCTTCATTATAGTTCTTTCTGGTCTTTTTCTAATGGATGTTAATTCATTCAAATTGATAAATCATAGCGATTCCAAATCAATTTAATTATTGGTGTGGAAGAATGTGAATGTCATTCATCTTAATTCACCAAAAAATAATAAGATGTGAACCACATGGAAATTAAATTTATATTCTCTCACCTGCTTACTTTTTTGTTGTTGTTAAAGTACGCTTTTAATTTTTTAATTTTATATAAGGTTTTAATTTGATCGTTTAATTTTTATAAAATATCTTTTTAATTTTTTTAATCTTAACTTTGTTAATTTCAATTAATTATTTTTTATATCAATCATTATTATTTTAAAAAAATTAAACTTATTATGTCAACATTCGAGAATATTTTATCAATATTTAAAAATATAATATAAAAATTTATTGAAATAAAACTAACAGGATTAAAGATTAAAAAGTACTCTATAAAATTAATAGATTAAAATCAAATGCTGTATAAAATTAAATAATTAAATTTATACTTTAACAAAATAAATAAATAAAACATGCCAACTTAGAATAGGGAAAATCACATTTAACTCTCAAAAGATTAAATTAATAATAATTTAATCATTAATAAAATTTTCTAAAAAATAATTTATAAATATCAATTTAAATAATCATAAATTCAAGAGTTTCAATTGTAAATTAGATATTTAAATTATAAATATAATTTTCAGTTCACAATCCAAATTCCTGTTTATATATTTTAAAATCGATATTTACAATCCATTTTTCATAAAATTTTGTTAGAAATTTAATTATCATTAATTTAATTTCTTAAAATTTTATTATCATTCTCCCTAAAATGGTATTGGTGATAGCTTGTTCTTGCTCCTTAATAAATGATGAAGTATTGGATTCCTACCCTTTAGGTATAAACTATAAAGTAAACTAAGTTCAGAGGTTTAGTTTGCTCCAATCCTATGATATGAATGATTTATATATATCTACAAAGTTAATATATTTTACTACACCAAAAATAATGAAATAATTATAATCTTTTATTTGTTTTCAATTCAAATGTAGAAATGCGAAAGTCCAATTTAGCGATTTATTCTCACCAACCCCATCTTTAATTTTTAATAAATTTTGAAAGAAAATATGTTAAAATGACTCTCCGTGGTGGCTAAGCCAGCGACAACGACTCCTCTTTTTTGGATTCTTTTTGGTGTCTATCTTCTAAAGCAGGTCACATCATTCAATGGGTCAAAGAAGCTTAATATATCTCGTCTTTTTCCTCATTCGAATCTTTTTTGCAAACAAAAATTAATATTAATTTTCTAAAAAAAAAATAATACATATATCTCCAATCTTTTTTGAGCCCTTTTTATATATTTATCAAATTAAGTTGGATACGAGCATTCCCGAACCCAATTGAAAACATATCCTTTAATATCATATATATATATTCTATATTCACACAAATTCAAATTCAATATCCCATGCTTGAGCAATTATATTTTCTTCCACTATAATCAATGTCATTTTTTTGGGAGAATCACGTCCAAAGATTTGATAAAAAAATTATTTACATATGAAAATTAATATATAATTAATTATTATTAAAATAAAAATATGAACTTGTTATTGGTTTTTGCCTACAAAAAACTTTCTTCTCATGTCCTTGAATGCTATTCTCCCTAGTTTTTTTATTTAATCTATTCATTAGATCAAAGATTAATCTAGTTAGTAAAGACTTAACCTATAACTTGATTAAATCTCATTATTAGTATAAAGATCTTGTTGGCATTTTAAATATTTTTATTAACACTCTTTGAATTTATAAATATGCTTTAACTCTAATGAACTCTCAAAACTCAACTCACTTAAAATTTTCTTACGAAAAAAAATAATTTTTCTTAAAAAATTATACATGTATCTCTAATTTCTTTTGCAGACAGAAACATGTTGTGTTATGTTTTACTTTAATTTTATTTTCTTAACTTATTATCTTTTAATCAAAAACTCTTTTTATCCATTTTTTTTAGTTTTTAAATGTATCATGTTGGCAACCATGAGACTAATCAATCAAAAAATTTGAGCACTATTTAAAGAGTTGTCCTCTTCCAAATGGTGGTTTCCATACATACATCCAATAATCAAACTTTGAGATAATGTTTAAGGGTTAATTAATAACTCTTTTTACCCATTTTTTATCACAATGAAAATCTAGAATAAAGTGTATTTTAAAAAAGATACTCTTCTAGTTTTATTTATAGGATGGAGAGAGTGTGTGTTTATTTTAGTTTTATTTATAAGGCACTTCAATGATTATTATATTCATCTTAATCATTTTGCCCTTATTAAATATTAGAAAGCTTATTAAATTCTAAATTATTTTATTTTAAAATAGGGATATTTAATAGGAATGAAGTTAAAAAATTTTGAATTTTTAAACAAAGTTAGTAAAATTTAATATTTTCTTTAGTTTTGATAAAAATGTTGAAAATAACTTGTAAATAAGATTAAAGGGAATATCATGTAATTTTAATATAACTAAAAACGTATAAATTAAGCAAATCACGCACAATTTTCAGGTGATACACAACTAACTCGCTGCCTCTCCTTTTGCCCAACAAATAACTTTCTCTTGGTATGAGGAAAAAAAAAAACATAAATTTAAGTCTTAACACTTTATTCAGGTTTTATTATATATCCTTGCACTTAGGAAAAAAAAATGTATCACACAATTTAAAAAATTAATTAATTATATTAATTATGCCTGAAAATAAAAAATTAAACTACAATACTCTTTATTAATTGTGTTAATCAAGCCTTCATTAATTATTTTTTATGGTTATGAATGATAAAATTTTGATAAATAATTTGAAAAGTTTGCAATAAATACCTATTGAGAAATGTGATTTTGCTTGTATAAAGATAGAGGGAGTATTTTTCCCAAAAAAATTAACAATATATTCCTATAAAATTTTTTAATTATGCAAAAAACTTCCTAAACGTTAATCTATTGTTTCAAGTGTAAAATGTCAAAATCACTTTACATGTGACTTGAAAAATAATTTACAGATGATTTAGATTACTAGAAACTTGTTCCCACAATTAAAAAAAAAAAAGGAGATTAAGAGAAGATTCTTTGACGTTTGACTTGTCACGTTTCAGTTACGACGTAATGTACAAACAAAACACACTATACAATAATTATGTATTCGGTGTAAATTTATAAATTGATAACAACATTATTATGATATTATCAAACATATATTAAATTTTGAAAATGATTTTGTATTCTTTAACCGGCACGTTACTTTTTGAAAAACAAGTTTCAAAACATCACAAAAAAGGATAATTTAAGCCAACCAACATGTGCCTCTGGAAGCGAGGGGATTAAAGAACAATTGAGATATGATGTATAATTTATTTGATACAGAGCACACCTGGCAAATTATTTTATTTAATGTATCCATTGATTGGGAAGAAACTAATTAAAAAATAAAAAGTATAAAAAGTTTAGAAAAGTAATCCTCAATAATAATATATTATTAAATAATCACATTCATTATCTCTTCCACCAACCCACCTGCCTTAAAAAAATAATTGGTATTTATAATCTATGCTTAAAGTCATGAGTTGTTGAGAGAAGGTCAATGCAAGCAGCGCGTTGAGGCTGTATTTTTCCATGGACTGATTTTTTTTTTTTTTTTTTGCACTCGTAAATTTTTTTAAATTTTTTTAGTATATGACAAATAACCAAAATCTTAGCATTAAAAAATAGGTAGAATAGCACCCAATATCTTCAGAATGGAAAAAATGATACTTAAGGTCCAATATATTTTGAGTTGTTTTTATAAACATAAAAACCCCCAAATGCAAATATATTTATTTGTAAAAAGATACATTTATCCTTAACCAAACAAATTTTGTATAATAAACATATATTGTTTTGTTTATGTGTGAATTTTGTCATGTTTTTTACAGACATTGTGTTGTTTATATATTTAAAAAATTTGCATATTATTATTCATCTTAACCACACGAATTATATATAATAAATGAACATTACTTTATTCTCATATGGAGTTTGTAATTTCCTTTATGGATATTATGGTATATATACATCTAAAAAATTTATATATTATTATTCAACTTAAGCATATGAATTATGTATAATAAATGGATATTGTATGGTTTATAGACCTTGTTATGTTTTTTTATGAATATTGTATTGTATATATACATGAAAAATTTGTATACTTAAAAAAAATAGATCTTTTCAAGAGGAAACATGCTCCGCCTGCATGAACAATTCAAAATGTATTTGACTTTAGGTATGATTTTTTTTTTTTTTCAAAAAACTAGGAGTCTTTGGTGCAATTGTCCCATGAAGTGCCACAATGGAAATGAGATTTCACAAGACTTCTTTGTTTGGATATTTATATAGTGCCCTTTTGTTTTGCTTTTTTTAAAAAAATAAAAAAACTTTTTTGGTACTTTTAATACTTTCGGAATGACATGAGATAACTAACGAAATATTTTTAATAATTATAACAATTTCACGATACAAACTATTACACATAGAGAAAGTTGAAGACTTTTTTTTTTCCCCTAAAAAGTTTCAGAGCAATTCCATTATTATAATTATTATTATCAATTTAAATTTTCACAAACACTCTTAAGGCCTATTTGGTTTTTTTTATTTTTTATTTTTAAAAGCTGTATTTTAATACAGTTTCATAATTGTTTTTCAAATAAAAAAATAAAAGTAATGACAGTTTTAGAATTAAAAAAATATATTGATCGTGATTGTAGTTGGCGATTAATGGTGGTGATTTATGTTTAAAATTGATCAAGCTAACAATAGTTTTAAAAAATTAAATGTAGTGCATTTTGGAAAAAAATAAAAATAAATTTGAGATGTTTTCATTTTTTATTTTTAAAACAAAAAAGAGAACATTTTTGAAAACAATTAATCTAAAAACACTAATCCAAAACAAGTTTTTTTTTTAAATTTTGTTTTTAAAAGCAGAAAATAGTTTTTGAAAATAGAAATCAAAGATGCCATTAATCGTTAAACTACAATCATCGCAATTATATCTCTTTATTTGAAAAATAATATTAGAAAAATATAATTAATGAAACTTTATTTTTGTAAAATTATCTTATATTTTGAGATAATAAATTAAAAGTTATCTTATAGTAATTTGGAACAGAGGGAGTACTTAATAGCAGCATTATAATTCATAAGTGTGCTGAATTGTGACTTATAAGGGCTAGTCCATTAATGCAATATCAACAGCAACATTAATTAATACTTAATAGAAACTAATCCATTAATGCAATATTATTATGCGATTTCAGGATTTTATATAAAGCTGAAACTGTAAGTCAACATGACCCATATAGGTTAGCCCACCACAAGCTGAAGAAAATTACACTGGGTTGGGCTAGTAATTATTTTTTTGTTGGGTTGAGATTTTCTCGTGGTTAGTTTTGAGGGCCAACCCACGTTCCCCATCATAATTTCACTTAAATAAATCAATAGAATTTCTAACATTATGCAAATAAAAATGATACTATCTCATTCTTATATTTTTAAATAAAATCAAACGTAAAAATAAAATTTATTAAATATAATTTATAATCTTATTTTTTAAAAATAAAAATATAAGCTTTTAAAAATTTTATTTATTTAATACTTTATTTATGAAAGGATATTAAAGTGAGAGAATATATATTAATGGTAATATTAAAAAATATTATTAATAAGAAATTATTTTTGACAAAAGTATCTATATTTTAGGACATTGAATCTCTATAAAAAATGTTTTATAAATTGAGTCAGAAAGTACATTTTATATATTTTTTAATACATTATAAATATATTATTTCTTTAACCAAAGCATGATAAATATAACTATATATAATTCCTACATGTAACTAAATACTTGTTAATTAAATTATATGTTTATAATCTTTTAATTGAAATATAATAAGAAAAATTATGCTTAGAATAATCATATAAAAAATTACGTACAACCCTATTAATTCATAAGTCATAAGTCCAACCATAGGGAGAATCACAGCTAGATTTTAAAAAATTAAATTAATGATGGTTAAACATTTAAATTTTTTTATTAAAACATGATTCATAAATATCAATTTAAATAGTTATAAATAAAAATTTATGTTACAATATAAGAATTATATTTGATACTTACATATTTATTTATGATTAAAGCTCTTAAATTTACAATTATTTAGATTAATATTTTTAACTTACTTTTAAAAAAATTACCAAAATCTAATTTAACTGTTATTAATATTTTGATACTTAACTGTCAATCTCCATCACATAGATCTCAAAATGGTTGAAATACTTGTGATGCAAATCACACTAACAAATCAGAGTTTGCAAACTTTCCCTTTCATAATCATATCTGTCACCCAGAAAATTAGCCCTCCATTTACAAGCGAGGCTAATCAACATTTATCGCTCTCAATTCACTTCCCTTTACTTAGTGTTATCTTCATTCCAAATTATAAAATATTTTTTAAAAAATTTTTGACATTTCAAATGTAAAATATTTTGATAAGATTAAAGTTTTATTGAATATGCTTATTCTAATATTATCCCTTTTTTTATTTAATTTATGTCCTCCTCTATTTTAAATATATTAAATGAAGAGTGTTTTTGAAAATTTATATTTTTATTTTTTAAAAAATAAGATTGTTAAATGTATTTAATAATATTTATTGGTATGTGAAACTTTATTAAAAAAATATTTTATAACTTGAGGCAAAAAGAATTGTTTGGGATAAAATCTAATTTTGGTATCAAGCCTAACTATTTGGACTAAAAAGTGTATTTTGGCCTAAAGCTAACCTAAAGCTTCTAAAAAAAAATGTGGTTGGAGGGAACATTTGGTCAAGCAATGCACCATTTCAAAAAAGTAAGAGCTAAGGAAGTCATGGAGAAAACAACAACTAATGATCCTAAAAGAGTAAAATATGAAACATGAAGAAAACTGTCACTTTGTGCCTACAAAAGGGAAATCACAACACATATTTTTTCTTTCTTCAACTCTACATACAACTCTACACATATTTCTTCAAACAATTTCTTTAAACAAGTTAAAGTCTACTTGCTTAGTATAAAAACATTGATGTCATTCTTTACTTTGCCTAGCGCAATTCCTTTTATCATTTAGTAAATTCGACATAATGCCCTTAGCGAACCATTCATCCAATAGAGAGTGCTAAAGTCCTCTAGCAATCTGTAGAGCATTAGCTCCTAACATAGTAGTAACAATAACATTAGCACTTTTCCTTTCAATTTTCCATCTTTTGTTTTTGTTGTAATTTCCTTTTTATTGTTATCAATAACATAGCTACTCTTGTCATGCAAGTCTTGCATGTTTCTCCATTTTTAGTCTTTCATTTCCTTTACTTTTAAGCACTTGTATTTAAAAAAATTGTGATAAAGGACTCGAAAAACTCACTATTTAATTTAGAAGTTAAAAACATCGCACCTTTTAAGAATGTATTCCTTTGGCACACCCTCGCAACCAAAAAACATCATAAATAGGATTTTTTTTTTTCCATCAATAATTTTTCCCAAATTTGGTTTCACCAAGCATTGTTGAGAGATAGGGGAAGGGTGGCAGAGAGGAAAATTGGAATTAGGGTTTGAAACTTTAAACTTTCCTTTTCTATTTCTTTCTTTCTTTCTTGTCTTTTTTTTTTTTTTAAATAGGGCCAGCCATCCTAGGGCTTAATGGTTGAGATAGACTAAGCCCATACTTCTTTTTCGATTTTTTTTTTTTCCCGTTTGGAGACCTAAGTAGGTAACATCATGTTGGGCCCAAATTCCTTAGTCCTGAATCTTATATTTTATCTAATAATATTTTTAAGAAGATTAATTTTAACAGGAGGATATTTGTAGATAACAAAAAAAAAAAAAAATCTTATATTTTGCAAAATACACCATATCTAGTTTTTATTATATGACAAATCTAACTACTTATTGAAATTAATAAAATGTGGTTAAGTCATTAAATAGACTAAACTTTTAATTTTACTCATATTTAAGAAAAATTTTAAATTTGTATTATTTCTCTCTCATAGTTAATGAGTTTAAATAAGAAGAGTATATCAAAGAAAATATTATATTAATGAGTTCACATTTTACCCATAATATATCATCAAATGTTTTATATTGAATATTATCAATCGTTCCAACAATGTCTTATGATAAAAAATTTTTTGCCCCTTATTTTCTTATGTATTACAATTTTACATTCTCAGTTGCTTTCATTGTGTATAAAACTTATTGTTTTGAGTTTGAATATAATTTTGAAGGGTTTTAGGAGTTTCAAATATTTTCAAAGATTTTATGTTATATTATTAAATCGTGCTATTATTAAGGTAAGTTTATGAGCTTAATGACTCCTAATTACTATTGTACGTTAAATTGTGGTAATTATTTGACAATATTAAGGTAGACATTACACATCTTCTGTAGATGATATTGAAATAGTAGGTTATTGTTGACTTCTAAGCAATTGGTAAGCCTTCTAGTTTATTAAGTAACATATGGTTGATCTACCTCTCTACTCAATCCATGACCCTAAAACACGCTTGTTGTTTGGCATTAGACTATGCCATCTCAGAAACGTTTTGCTCCATTATGATATATTCTAGCCTAATCAAAGCACCTTCGTCTGCATCCTCAATTAGAAGGTCAATCATTTGAATCAGGGGGTGGGCTGATGATTTCATTAGTGAAACCTGAGGAAACAACCATTTCTCTATGAACATGTTCTCCATTCACTCCTTCTGATTAAGATAAAAGTATTTGTTAATCAATTGGGGATTGAGTCTAGAAGTATGCTTCCAAAGAAATTACAATCACCCCATCTTTGACTCTACAGCAATATGAACATAAATTTTGGAATTGTAAAAGAATGAACCTGGCTAATGCCATGTCAAAAAGACTAAAAAAAATATGAAGCTCATACTTAATATATATCATATTATTTAATAATGATAACCCATGCCTTGTTCATTGCAAATCGGTAAAGGTTTGAAAGGAATTTATCACATCCTGATATTAAGGGTATGACCAGCACGAATATGAGATAGACTCACATTTTATAAGCTATAATTAACTAATTAATTCAAAATAACAATATAAATTTACATCTAAATTTAAAATTTATAAAGTTTTAACTATTCTGTATAAATTTCAGCAAAATTTGTCCTGTAATTAAGACCATTGAATATTTCTATAATGATAAAACCTGTCAATCAAACCAGAAAGGAGCTTAGCTCCATACCAACATATTTTCTAATAATAAAATAAGACTAGGATCTAACTACAGTATATGTGGAGTGCTAACTTAACATCTAATAATAAAAAAATATTTACATCAAAAGTAACTAATACATACTTCCACGGTTTAAAAAAAATAATTGTGCCATTCAGTGATTAGTAGGAGGTGCATGGTCAATTTCAATATTTAAGACTAAAGAAAATTTTTTTGGTGAGTGGCATCGCAATTCATAGTCAAAGGAAACAATGAAAAACAATCAATAAGCCAATTATAAATTTATTAAAATAATCAATTGAAAATAGAATAAACAAAAAATACATAAATACAAATAAAATTATTAAAATTTTAAATTCCAAATTATTAAATCTTTACACATGCTTAAAGATCTTGGTCTCTCTGTGTGTGTGTATTACTCAATATAAAATTCACATAGTAAAAAAAAAAAATACAATTTGCTTCCTGAGATCAAATTTTAAAAAAATATTTTCAAAATCTCTTCTGTAGTGAGACTTAATCAGAATGATTAACAAATGTGGACACACAATCTACGAGGGTAAGTAACACATCTGGTGTGGCAAGAAATCACAAAAAATAAGTACAGGCATAAAGCTCACAAATAACAAGCGTGGATTATATCCACGAAACTACATCCTCTATTCCACATATGTTGGCCAGCACACAAGGCTAGTATCTTCAATGCACCTTGCTAGTTAGATGTACCATGATGCGCTAAGAGTTAACGGAACTGTTATTAGCATCCAACATTCTGAACTCAGTCCCCGTAATTAAATCAAGCATGCATGGAGTTGAGACATTCATTTAAAATCATTTCTTTCAAAATATAATACTCAACTATCAAATTTTATTTTTAATTTTTTTTCATACACGAATCATCGTGTTAACCACTGCCATGTAAATTATAAAATTTAAATCAAAAAATACTTAAAATAAATAATCAATTAATGATGTACTTGATTCAAATATTCCTTAATAATAGCATAATTCTTAATGAATATAAAACATATTTTATAATAAATCAATTAATATAAAAGTGAGGTAAGTAAGAAAAATAATATATATAATAAAAATAGGATTAACCGAAGAATTTAAACAATTTATAAGGGAATAATATAAAAATTTAAATAAAAAAAATTTATAAACACGTTGTAAGAAATTATTTAGAACACTACCCACTTACCTGAATTTTTTTTTTCAATAACTCTAAAGCTTGCTTCACTTCAATTTCTCACTTCCAAGGGTGCCATTAATTTTCCTAATAAATTAATCACAATTCAAAAATTACTTATTCATTCTTTTCTTAATATAAATAAGTAAGTGTTTTAATATCCTAATTATCAACGATTAACAAAGTTACTTTTACTCTAACAAGTTCTCAAACAATTATTGACATTCAAATTAATTTTAAATAATATCACAACTATACATTTTCAACTAACAACTTCCTTATCATATTATTAACTTAACAATAACCCAACTAAAATAATAAAAGATCTTTCTTAATTATTTCAATGAACACTCCACAGACATTCCAAGTGAAGTTAAGAAATAAGCACCTTGATATAAAATAGATAACTCACTTTCAAACTCAAATGTAATTTCGTAAAGTATTTTTAACATTAACAAAATCTCTTAATTCTAAATATAATTTCCTCCTTCCCATTAGTAAATTTCAAATTAAATTATGTTAATTGATTAATATATTCACTCTTCTCATAAACATTAAACAAATACCCTGGAGCATTTTTATTTGCTCACCACAAAACCAATTCACATATATCCATTTCAACTTCTCATCATTAATAAATTCCTAAATCAAACTTTTAAACACTACTCAAGCATTATTAAAAACATAAAACATCTCAAAATAAATACCAATCAAACGTTTGAATCACATTAGAGAGTAGTTAAAATGAGCATCTTCAATTAAAAATTCAAATATATATACACTCATTCAACAAGCTTCTTCCTTCAATAACAGCCAGCTAAAACAATTAAAACAAAATTATAGCTCCCTCCTTCAACAGTCACAGCAGCTCAAAGAGAAAAAAGAATGCATCCATCGGTCAAGTGAGGAAAAGAATAAGCTTACCACATATACCCATGCAACTTCCAGCAGCTAGGAAGGAAAGAAATTGAAGCTCACACACCATACATGCCGACGATGAAGCAAGAGAAGATCATGAATGAAGCAGGGGCGAGCAAGAGCAGAAAATCCAACAACTCCACTTCACCAAGGCAGATCGACGCTGGCGGGAGAAGGGTGGTGGATGACCTATGACAGTGAAAAGGGCAGTCGACAGTAAGGAACAGAAACGCAGACTAACGGTGAAGAATCAAATGAGCTTATGTCGGCGAAGAGAAGGAAGAAAATAAACCGAAAGGGAATGCTCTGTTTCACGCAATAGATATAAAAATTCTGAACAAAAAGAAAAATTGGGAAAACTACAAGAAATAACACAAGAAAAAATTACAAGAAAAGACACAAATTTTTTTTATAATTTAAGACAAAGTAAAATCAAACTTTTGTTCGGTAAAATTCTAAGTCTAGATCTTCAAGCAAGTTATTAGCATAAGTTCTAAACTACCACCCCTCCACTTGCTATAAAACTAATTTAAATAAAATATTAATTGAGAGAAAATTTATTTTAATTTAAATTTAAAATTTAGTGTCATTATAGAAACCTAGTTGTCATTAATGATAATCTACTTCTCTACTAAATTCTGGCAATTGTCCTAGATATTTTAAATAAAAAATTTGACTAATCAAAGCATCTTTGTTTTCATTTTCAATAAAGAGGGTTAGTCTTTTTTTTTTTTCGCTAGAAAGAAAATTCATTAAAGAACAAGTAATTATATTAGAACAAGTCATAAAGTCTAAAGAAAGCAAGTCAGAAAAAGGGGGAGGGGGAGAAAAATCCCACCCGAAAGGGTACACTTCTTGAAACATTCTTTAGCTAACCAATCACTAGCTAAATTAGTAGTCTTAGGGATCCAAGAAATGGACCAAGTATTATTATTCAAAAGGAAGCCTTGAACAAAAAGGATAGCACAAGGCCATTCTAGGCAAGTGTGACCAAAATTGATTGCATCCATTAAGACTTTATAATCTGATTCAAATGTAATTATCTGGAAACCTTATTGTCCAGCAAGGGAAAGAGCTTTGGAAAGTGCAAAAACTTCACTCATGGATGGTGAAGTGGCACAAATTCTTTCTCTGGATATAGCAAGAAGAATACCATGATAGTTTTTGAAAATGATCCGAATACCTATAGTGCTAGAATCAGCATGGTAAGACGCATCAAAGTTGCATATCACTATACCTATATTAGGTGGTTTCTAGTTTTCCTTTCGAACCACTTCCATGCATTGGCTGTGATCTCGTTTAGTAGCATTGCACCAACCATTGACAGGCCAAAATTCAAGAAGAGCATCCTCAGCATGTTTGGAAGTTTCTAGAGGCCGAAGAGGGACTTTGTCAAAGTAATGAGCACACTTATTTTTCCAAATATACCAGCAGGTCATAACAAAAGGAGCTGACTGCCAATCATTAGTCATAAGATTTGAACAAAAATCAAGGAACCATTTATCAAGGCATAGCACATTGGAGCTATCAAATTTTAGGCCAAGTGTTGAGGCAAACCAAACCTTGTTAGGCCACTGACAGAGAAGGAGTAAGAGTGTTAGTCATTTAAATCAGGGGATGTGTTGATGTTTTTGCTAGCTAGTGAAATCTAATAAAAAAAAAAATCATTTCTCCGTGAACATATGTACAATAAAAAACTATTATTTAATCAACTAGGGACTGAGCCCTAGAAGCATGCTCCTAAAGAAACTGTCATCACCCAGTCTTTGACTCCACAACAATATGAATTTTTTTTTTGGAACAGTAAAAGAAAGAACTTGGCTCTAACAATATGTGAAAAAGACTAAATGATATGAAGCACATACTTAAGATGCATCATATCATTTAATAATGATCATCCACACCTTGTTCGTGGCAAATTGATATTCGACTGATACATCTCTTTTCAATTCTTACACAATCATCCTTGAAATTTTAAAAGAGCTTGGTCATTTAAATCTTCCATGACCCTCGGATGCACTTGTAGTTTGATATTTGACTTCGCCAACTCAGAAATGTTTTGCTCCACTATGATATGTTCTAGCCTAATTAAAGCACCTTTCTCTACATTCTCAATTAGAAGGTCAATCATCTGAATCAGGGGAAACTTGAGGAAACAACAATTTCTCCTTGAACATTTTCTTCATAATGATAAAAGATATTAGTTAATCAATTGGGGACTAAGCCCTAGAAGCATACTCCCGAAGAAACCCATCTTTGACTCCACAACATTATTAGTTAATCAATTTGGATTAACTTGAAAAATTTTAAAGCTGAGCTTAAAAATTTAAGAAATTCTTGATACTTTGGGTTGATTCAGGTTGCCCGAATAAGGCTGAATACTCTTTTTAAAAAATATAATTAATGAAAAGGAAAGGAACTAAGAGGGAACCTTGGTTCATACTTGTCATGGTTTCAAGTTTTAACCTTCATCGCACTTCACACACGTAGTCACTCTTCGCTCAATCCATTCACATGACAGTTCATAGTCACTTTGCTTTCATTCTTCTTTTTGCTCTTTCTTGGCAAACTTGACCTTCCTTCAGATTCGAGCTTCGTCGTTGTTTTTCTTCCTTCTTCTTTGCTTGGCATTAGACCCATGCACATAGCCATGTTTCGTTTAAATAAGATCAAGAAGACAAGAACAAAGAATCCACAATCACGAGCTCATATCAGATTTGAATCTCTATCTTCCTTGTTCATTTCCTTTCATCTACAGCTAACGACCCAGCCTCCTCTCTAAGGCTCTACCTCCTTCAGATTCAAATCTCAAAGGCAAATAATTGAGGGTGCGAATGTAGAAAGAGAGAACAAAAGAGGATATATGTGCACTTGGTATTGGAATTTGGAAGTCCAATATAATTGTTCAATTCCTCTGCTACATGAAACTTGAATTCGAGTACAGATACCTTTTTATCTTCTCAATATGCTTTGCCTTCAATAGGCTTGAAGCAGTTAGGGCTAAGCTTAGCCTTTCGACCTTTTTCTATAAATTTAGGTCTATTTGAGCTAGCTCGAATTGAACTCGATCTACTTGAATTATCCATTCTAAAAATCATTTTGGAATTGCAAAAGAAATAACTTGACTTTGATACCATGTCAAAAAGATTAAAAAATATGAAGCCCATACTTAATAATCATCATATTATTTAATAACAAGAAAAAAATGGTCCATTCTGTATATATAATGAATATTACATCATACACGCACACACCAATCTCATACCAGGCTAAAAATTCAAAGATGCCCAAAAACACAACATCTAATATTTCTATACAATCAAATCAGAAGTGATTTCTTCACAAACCTTAAGCCAACAAAAAGCCCCCAACACAATATATGTAAAATGAACAATACATAATAATATATATATATATATATATAAATCATAGAGGAGGTTTCATAGAGATAGTTCTTAGTTTTTCGCTCAGCGAAGATTCTCGTATAGTGAGTTATATATCATGATTATAAAAATTGGCAAGTAAGGAATTGGTGGCTTGTTAATATCAACGATGGTAGTGAATATTGTTAATATCAATGATGTTGATAATGTTAAGGAAGGATGATCCTTAGGATAATCAAGCAGCTGGTTATGAGTTTTATTTTACATGAATTATATGTTATCAAAATTCTTGAGTCCAAATATGTGAATTTAAAATTGATTTTAAAAATTAAAAATTAATAGTTTAATATCCATATTTATCTGATTTTGTTTTCTTTTCCCTTACGCAATTTGAATTTAAAATTAGTCCCAGACAAATTTAATGTCAATGCATGCAACATTGATGATTATAGAATATAGTTTATGTTGTTATAACACAATCTACAAAAAAAAATCTAAAAACTTAACTTTCTTTATCATTTCATCATGATGGATCAAGATGCTAATCAACAACCAAAAAGCTGATAAATAGGACTCATATTTGGATTAAAAATTCCCCAATTTTGCTCCACAATGCCTTCCTTCTTGTCCTCATTAAACATGGCAAATATGAATGCATCCACGCCTTGTCCTAGCTTTCTTGGTGTACCCTTGCCACTCTGCACAAACCCTAAAAGCTTCTGGTTATATATTGAGCTTTCTCTATACTTGTAAATGGCTCATTCCCTTTTGTAGGCCATCCTGTCTCACCCACCAAATAGGCACATTCCCAAATCCTATCTTCTCCATTGCTGCATTAATTACATCAACCATAGCTTCAAACAAACTAAAATACTGCAGGTTTCCATCCACCACAGGACTTGAGGATTGAAAAGTTGCATACTCAAAGGAAATATGCTGTGGGTCTGATACATAAGCCATGTAAGGATACGTGTTTATCATAAGAGGAGAGCCTGTTTTATTAGAGAGAAAGAAGTCAAAGAAGTCTCACATCTAAAAATTAGTAGATGGATTAATTAAAAATATACTCCTTCCATTTCAAATTATAAAATACTTTACACAAAATCACGCATATCAATAATACTCATTAAATATATATACTTTATAACTTGATTTTTTTCAAAAGGAAAATATAAACTTTTAAAGAAATCTTTCATTTAATACTTCATTTATGAAAGAATATTAAAGAGATGGAATATAAGGAAAAGAGTGATATTGAAAAAGCATCATTATTGGAAAAATGCCTAATCTTTTGGATATTCAATCTTCTCTAAAAGTGTTTTATAATTTAGGATGGAGGAAGTATAAAACTTAGGGTATGTGTAACTAAATGATTTAGCTATTTTAGTAAAGTATATTAATATAAAAAAGTTTAACCTGTTTGAGCGAGAAAAACTTGATGCGCTTCTCATCACTTCCACAATCTCATCTGCAAACACACCGTTTGATGGAGGGTATCCATTTCTGAGACCAGCCATGGAGATTGCTGTGGTAACTCTGATATCGCTTGTTGGGCCTATTAAGGAGATCAAGGCATTGTGGAGGTTTTGCATGGCTTGGGTGACTAATGTGGCTTGAGGTCCTGGGATGATCTCATTCCCTACGGTAATCCACTGGATGCTGACATCATTTTTGTATGGTGCCACGTTGACGCTCACCCATTGCTTGGCCGCTGCTAGGCTTGAAGCTAGGAGTTGAAGGTCATCATTTGGAATCCGAGGCTTACTCTAAGGTTTGAGCCTCTTAGGGCTTCCATTACTTCATGGCTTGGATCAAAGAGACGAATTGATTGAATGCCACATCTCTTGTAAAGGGCTATCACTTGTGCTGGAGGTGGAAGATTGTCTGCTACACGCATAATTTACGCCGATGCCACCTTGTGTTTAATTAATTTGAATTAGAGAACAAATGTGTCTCATTTAATGGTATTTAAAATTAAAAGTAAATAAGAGGAAATACACATTTCATTAATGAAAGAGAAGAAAAAATTTGTGCTCATTAATTAGGATGCATGTTTGTATAAACTTAATTGCACACAAACATTATTAAAACTTGGAGACTTGATATTGAATACCCTTATTTAAACTCGCACATAACTTCCTGGCACAAATTAACCTATCATCTATTATTTTGCTAACAACATGTGAAATATAGGTGCTGGTCATGGTATTGAGCGATATCAGAGATTGGCATGGCCCCTACGCATGGATGACATGCACAAATCAGAGATGCATTGTTTGTCAGTTTGGAGCCTCCTCATGAGCTCCTAAACTGGTTGTATTGAGATACTTTAAGGATTATATAAATGATATTTTAGTTCCTTAAAATGTCATAATTCCTTTAAAATCTATAGGGACTTTTTTGTCATTAAATAATTAATATAAAAAATTAATTGATCTTGATTTAAATAAAAATCCTAAGCCTTGAAACAGATACGTTGCACTCTTGACTTGCAAGTTTTGTTCTAAAATTGACAATTTTTCTTCTTAAATCACAAGAATTTACCAGCAATTTGTAAGTTTGTATTTGAACTTTTGATATTCTTCAAGTGTTACAAATATGAATTTTCATTCGCAAGTTTTGTTTTAAGATTCACAACTTTTTCTATTAAATTTGCAAGAATTTAACATCAATTTGCAAGTTTGCATCTAAAATTTTGATATTCCATAAATGTTGCAAATGTCAATTATCATTCACACATTTTATTCTAATATTCACAACTTTCTTTCTAAAATTGTAAGAATTCAATAGTAATTGACAAGTGTTTGTTCTAAGGCTTGAGATTTTTATTTCAATCAGGGCAATTTGATCTTTTATATTACTTCCTTAATGATAAAAAAGTTTCTAAAAACTTCAAGAAAATTATAGCATTTTGAGGCATCAAAATGTTATTTAGATAATTCAAAGAAATTTTAATATCATTTTCCCATACTTTAAATATTTATTATCCCCTTTTGGTTAAAAAAAAAATTATTATCCCCTCGTATTATTTCTAATAGAAATATTGTTTTGGCCTTACCTTGTTTTCGATTAAAAAAACGTACACATATGATTTTAAGTTATTATCAGCATATAATTCAAAATTTAAAGAAATTTACACCCGAAATTATGTCGTCACTGGCATACTATATGTCTCACCAGGAAAAATACATGAATTAACTATATGATGGTTGTTTTATCGTGAAGAAAATCATATCATCTAGGTCAATTTCATAGAACTTTCTTACATTTTTAAACTAAACCAAACTGGCATACAATCTATGGGTATGAATGATCGAGATTAATAAATAATAATATTAGTTCGAGAAACACACACACTTCTCTGAACCAAGATATAAGGTATTAGTAACTAATTCACCATTATCAAAAAATGTTAGTTAAAATCTTAATCTCCTAAAAAAATTACATAATTTATAAATGCTTTGATAATATTCTCTCCGTCTCAAATTATAAGATACTTTTAGGCAAATCTCACATATTAAAAACCTCATTAAATACATTTAACGGCCTTATCTTTCCAAAATAAAAATATAAACTTTAAAAATACTCATCATTTAATATATTGAAAAGAGAAGGGATAGAAATTAATTATAAATAGAGAAACAGTAATATAAAATTAGTGCATTTAATAAAATTTTAATTTATGCAAAGTGTTTTACATTTTAAGATGAAAAAATTTCTTTAAAAGTGCCCTATAATTTAAAAATGGAGGAAGTAATATTAAAAAAATTTCAATGCATCATTTTTTTCAAAAAAAGTAGTAAATAATGTAAGAGTATATTCGAAAAAATAATTATAAAAGTTACCAATATCCTATATTTTGAAGCAAGAAATAATGTTTTTAGAAGATTCCTTATATTGTGGTTCAGATGGAATATAGAATGTGTGTGTGTGTGTGTGTTAATGAAGAACTTACCAACAGAGATAGGCATAAGAATTGCAAAGAGTGAAGCTGCTGTTACAAACATGAATCCAATCCCCCAATATGAATCCATGATCATTGAGTTCATTTTTTCTTTCAGCAATAAAATAAGCACACTTTGCGATCCGTTTCTCACTTTGGCTTTGATGATATGGGTGTCTATACACACAAACACAAGATTAGTTGACTGTTGACTAATACGCATTAAATTCCATTGTTTTTCAAGAGAGGGAGGATTAATTAGTGTCACAAATGGCATTAAATAGTCTGCTGAAAATAAAGACCTAATATGATATGATATGGAACAAAAATAACACATACCCACAAAGATAGAGTTAAGACCATGTTACTATTTAAATAAATGCCTGATAATTGTTTGTTTGTTTTTGTGTTAAAATTATAATATGCATTAATATATTTCAAACTTCCTTGTGCACATACCATAAATTTACTTTTGGTTATTAACTTTGTATAACTGTGATTTGTGACATACAACTACTCAAGGCTTCATTCCTTTCAAAAAAGATTAACAAAGGAAACAAGTTTAAATTAGAAGCTGATTGTTAATGAAATTTATATTATCTAACTTTAATTTGCATGGTTCATATTTTATATGTTATTTTCTTATTTTTAAAAATTAAATACTATTTTTTTCATCAACACTTCAAATAATTTCTACTTTTAATTTTATTATTATAAAAAATAAGTAAAATAACAAGAGTAAGATAACAAAGGGCAATATTACATTTTTGATTATATATATATTCTATATAGTTATAGTTAGGATAGTTATAATTATTGTCGCACTTGAAAATGGGACGCGAATGGCACATGTGAGCGGCAAGGAATTAAAGGAGTCGCCACCAAAATTTTAAGGAAAAATCTTGAGAAACCTTTAAAAGAAAATGATCAAAAGGATGGTTTGTGAAAAATGATATGGGTTCAGGGGTCGATTATATGTAAGGAAGGTTTAGGCATCCCACACATCCGTTTGTGAGAGCGATTACCTTAAACTTGTTGTGTGAAAATCATATGGTCATTTATTTTAACTCCTATTCAATTGTGTATAAAATGCAAATAAAGAAAATATTTATTTAATTACAAGGGGACTTGATTCAAAATTAACTTTTGAGGCCTAAGTACCTTTTTATAGGGATCAAAGTCATTCTTTTTAAAAATAACTTATCAATTGCAAATAAATCAATTTCCTAAAATACAGGTTGGTGTGCTTTAATTTATAAAGATAATTTAGTTTTACTTTCTTGCTCCCATTTTTTATATTTTAAAAATGTTTTCGTTATTATACCTTTTTTTTTATTTTGAAGATTCACTTTGTCAACATGGAAGAGTATTTTTTTTTTTTAAAAGAAAGTTTTCAATGTGCCTATGGAGACTTATGGTCACTCATAAACATTTGAATGACCTTAATACCTTTTAAAAATCTATATTTTTCTTACAATATGAAATCTTAAATTATTTACAAAATATTTTATTTTAATTTTTTTATACATTAAAAATTTAGTCAATGTGCCAACAAGGACTTTTATCACTCATGACAAAAAGTATGATAAAAAATTATTATTATTATACTAGCAGAGTCTTATTAACTCTCACGGTAAAATGATTATTCTAAATGTTTGTGGAAATTTTTGTTTAATCTCACGTGACAAGAGGATCTAACCATCTAAGTATAATTATAATTTAAATACTTTAATTTAATTAATTAACAATTAAAGAAAAACAAGCATTTATTATATTATTATTTACAACATTCATTTATTTACTTATTATATAAGTTAATAACCACGACATCTGCGAGGACTTATTATCCTTCATAATGAGGCAATTAAGCTGAATATCTACATAGTTTCTTTAAATCTCTCATGATACCATTCAAATATTTTAATTGATTATAATTATATTTGAAAAAAAATAAAAAATTGTTCATTTAACCACACATTTAAAATCTCAATATGAAAATGATGTCATTTAAAATTAAAATTATCTTCAACAATTACTCAGTTAATCTCAAATGAAAATTAAACGCAAAATAGTGTATGATTTTGAGAACAAAAGAAATAGAAATCAGACTTAGATTGATCAATATTCCTTCATGCTAAAAGACAAACTTAAATCTAACTTATCACTTAGCCTAACAATCTCAACAATTTTACAATGTTAGAACCAAAAACATTATGGAAAAGTATCATAACTAAATCAATCTCATTTGTGTAAGCAAATAAATACATGTTGGAGCATATTTAAGATGTTTAAATAAACAGCCCCAAACAAGATCTTGAAACACAGCCAAACCTATGATAGCTTTGAGTCTCTATTATTCAAACAATCACATATAATTCTCACCATCATCAAGATTAACCTATATCATGATCTAAAACAAAAAGTTCTATCAAACTAAACAAAAGAAGCCATTCAATTTTTTTAAAAAAAATAAAGCAACAAAATTTCAATATTTAGTGTCAAACTACATACTGCAACAAGAACCTAAATACACAGCATCTAAACTAGAGATGATTTCCTCTAGACTGCACATTCAACCACACAATAACGCAAAGTTAGGCAATTCTAGGCAACACTTTTAATTGAAATTTTAGAAGCTCTTCAACAACTTACTAGCTATTGGACTATGAAATAATCCCTTAATCATAATCAGAAACATAATTAGAGGTTAAATTTCATCTACCACATAGCAAGGCAATCGGATCATACAAATAGAGCATATGATCCATCCTTGTTCATACAACAGTAAGCTAGAAGCAATGCCACAATAAAACTTTGATGAACATTAAAATAACTATATCAAAATGGGTATCTTTTTCACTTTCAAACTCTTGATTTGATCAGCCTTAGGTTGCCTCCTCTGCTTCAGCCCATATCACTCTCAAATCTCAGAAGCAAATGATTTTCTTTAAACTTTTGGTCTTCTCTCAGAAATCATCCTTTTAGTCAAAAAATCTTCAAAGCTCTCCCTCCCTTTAAGCTCTCGGTTCAGTCTTTTTATATAGAGTAGAAAGGATGGTTATGATTACTCACCGATTCACCTAATTTTTGCTCCACATGCTTCAATGTTTGATATCCATCTCTATCTTGTGCTTTTTTCCTTCTTCTCTGCTGTATCGTCGTGTTTACTCTCTTCCTTCCTCTACTTGTGTGACTGTCGTGTGTGTGTCTCTCTGTCATGTGTTGCTTGCTCTATGTTTGCTTTCTGCTTTTTGTCCTGGGTTTCTCCTTCTACCTTCATTTGCTTTCATGTGTGGCTCACCTTACTCATGTGCTGCGTCTGCTCTCTCTCTCTCTCTCATTTCTCTCTTCTCCTTTTTCTTCATCTGTGTCTAGTCGAAAAGCCCCTTTAGGGTTTCTCTTTATGTCTTCTCATCGTGCCTCTAGTCTGCTCTTTTTCCTTACTGCTCTACTCTGGCCAAAGACCCCTTTTAGGCTGTGGTGAAATACTGTGTGTTTTATCCAGCCCATTATACTTATTATACAGTATTTCACCACAGCCCATTATACTTATTATTATTTTTTATTAATTACTTTCTTAAAATTAGATTAAGGGATTTAAAAATCTAATTTTGGATTTAAACAAATATTTATATATTTTTAAATGGAAAACAATAAGATTTAAGGAGAGAAATTTTGAAAATAGTTAGATCTCAAAAGTTGATTCCCAATATTTTTGATTGGTTGGAATAATTTGGAAGATATTTTTCAAGATTTAAGAAAGATTTTTTTAATTGTTTTTGAAGACCAATTAAATTTATTTATCTTCTTTATGTTATTATTAATTTTTTTCAAAATATAATCCTAAAAAGAATTGAATTTTGTTTTTTGTATTTTTATATTTTGGTTGTTTTAACGAACTATAAGAAACAAAATCCTAACTAACAAAGAAGAAAATTAAACCTTATTAAACAAAGATTTTTTGTTATTAAAAGTTCATTTTTGGTTGATTTTATTATTTTTTTTAAAATGTAAAATATGTATGGACAAAATATAGTGTTCATAACTATTTTATTTTCTCTTATTATTTTTTAATAGATCTTTGTTTTATTTTCTGATAGACCTTGATAGATCCTTTTCCTTTATATAAATATATCTCATTGAAATTAATAATATAAGTCATTATTTTCATAAATTGTATTATGCTGTTAGAGCCAGTGAAATATCTTTGTTATTATCTTCCCTCTTTGCTTTATTTGGTGCCTTTGGAACCTTATGGCACTTGAACCCATTGTTTTGCCTTCTACCATTATGACTACTCTAGATGCTTTTACCTACTAATAGAACTGCTCAGTCTTCATCTTCTTTTGCTTCTTTGACGTTCACTTGAGATCAATACAACAAGCTTCTCACTCTTGTGAAAACCCTTGCACCTACTACTTCATCAACTCCTTTGGCACAAGTTAATGTTGTGCTGCCTCTCCTTCCACTCCTTCTCTCAATGCTTCTTTTACACCATGTATATCTCACATACTTTCCTCTAAATGCCTTCCATCTGCCTGGATCATTAATAGTAGCATGACCGATCATTTGATTTCTTATTTTTTGTTTCATTCTATAACCATTTATCTTTTCTCTTATTTTTATCTTACTAATGTTTTGTTTATTTCTCAAATTGACTATCATTTGATTTCTCTTTCTAAACTTAGTTTTTACCTTCTATTTCTTAATCCTTAATAGCACTCTTTGTTTCATTCAAGTCTTGGTCTCTTGGAAGATGATTGGTATAGCTGAGGTTTAGAATGGTCTTTATGTTCTTCAAGATCATGCAAGTAGGTTCTCACCTTCTTCAGTTTTTCTTGTTACTTTACATTCTAAATCTGTATATTCTTCTGATTTGTGGCATCTTATGTTAGGACATGCCTCCTCTGCTACTATTAGTATTCTAGGTTAGAAATCATCCTCAATCACTTTTAAACCTACCTTAAATAAAAGTTGTGATGCTTATCATTTTGCCCAACAAAGAAAATTGCCATTTCCTGTTAGTGTTTCCCATACTACTCGTCCTCTTGAACTTTTACATGTTGATATTTAGGGTCCATTTGATATCACTTCTATTTATAGCCATCATTATTTTTTGACTGTTTTTAATGATTACTCTCTCTCTCTCTCTCTCCTTGGGTCATTTTAATGAAATTAAAATTTAAAACTAGAATTTATTTGGAGCACCTCATTCTATTTTGTGGAAAATCAATTTTCTTTTGTTGTAAAAATAATTTGCTTAGATAGTGGTCCTGAATTCCTCATAAATTCTTTCTTTAATTCAAAAGGCATTTTTCATCAAATAACTTGTGTTAAAACGCCTGAACAAAATAGTGTTGTGGAATGTAAACACCAGCATATTATTAATGTTGCTCGAACTTTATTGTTTCAAAGTCATTTACCTTTAGCTTATTAGTCTTATGCCATTTTACATGCTGTTCACATCATTAATCATCTTCCCACCCCTGTTTTGTGACAGCAAACACCTTTTGAACTTTTTCATAATGCGTTCGCTGATTTTTCTAATTTTTATGTCTTTGATTCTCTTTGTTTTGCTTTTACTTCTGTCTCTCATCGCGCTAAATTTTATCACTGAGCTAGGAAATGCATTTTTCTTGCTTTCACCTTAGCATCAAGGGTTTTGTATATCTTGATTTACATTCTTTCGATATTTTTATTACTTGGCATGTCATTTTCTATGAAGCCAAATTTCCTTTTTCTCCATCTTCCACTTCATCTCCTTTTGCTGACTTTTCTTTGCCACAATGTACACCTTTACTTGATTATCTTGATCTTTTTAACATTCAATCCAATTTCTCTACTTTTTTTATTTTTGTCACTCTAAATTCTTCAACTCACATTTTTCCTACCTTTGTGGATCATTCTTTTGCTGATGTCCCTTCTTCATTACCTTTACGTCACTCTTCTCTGTCCCATAACCCTCTTTCCTACTTGCATAATTATCATTGTTCACTCCTTGCCTCAACACCATCTTCTTCCTTTAGTCTAATTGTCTATTATCCCTTATCTTTTGTCCTTCTTACTTGTTCATTCTTACAAACACTTTGTTCTCTTTGTTTTTGCTTCCTTTGAGCCCAAGATATATAATCAAGTAGTGAAATATCTTGAATGGAGGAAAGCTATGCTGGTTGAAATTTTTCCTTCAAGCAAAATAGTATATGGATCCTGATTGAACTCCCCATAGGCAAACATCCTATTGGTTGTAAATGGGTGTTTTAAAAGAAGTTTAAGGATGATAGTTCTCTTGACAAGTATAAAGCCTGTTTGGTCACTAAAGGTTATACATAAATTGAGGGGATTGACTACTTTGACACTTTCACTTATAGCTAAACTAACCATAATTTGTTTAGTTTTGGCATTAGCAGCTACCAACTCTTAGCTCTTAGAGCAGTTAGATGTCAATAATGCCTTCCTTCATGATACTTTGGATAAGGAGGTTTATATGGCTCTTCCTCCTGGTTTTGTTTCTCCATCACCCAATATTGTTTGCAAACTTTAAAAGTCTCTTTATGGTTTGAAGCAGGCTAATCGCTAATAGTTTGCTAAGCTTATAATCATTCTTACTTTATATGGTTATCTCCAATTTAAAGCTAATTATTCTTTATTTGTCAAAAGACTGATTCTTCATTCACAATGTTATTGGTTTATGTTTAAATTGCAATTATTAAAAGTCTTCTTGATCAGCTTTTTAGAATTAAAGATTTGGGTCAGTTCCTTCATTTTCTTGGTTTGAAAATAGCTTGAACATCTTTTGGTAAATTTGTCTACCAATGAAAATTTACTTTAAACATTCTTTCTTATTGTGGTTATCTTGCTTGCAAACTAACTTCTACCCCTATAAATAGGTTTGCCAAGCTTTCTAAAGATGATGGTACTCCTATTGCTAATCCATCCACTTATCAGCATTTCATTAGTCGTCTCCTTCATTTGATAACAGGTTGCCCTGACATTACTTTTGCTATCCAACAGTTATCTTAGTTTATGTCTGATCCGTATAGTTCTCTTGTACAAATCGCTCATCACATTCTTCATTATTTTAAGTCCTCTTTAAGCAAGGGCTTTTTTTCCTATTGACTCTGATCTTAAATTGAAGGCTTTCTCTTACTTAACTCTGAGTGAATAATATCTATTGCTGATCCATTACTAGCTTTTATGCTTTTCTTGACAAAGCTTTGGTTTTCTAGCACTCAAAGAAACAATCCACTGTTTCTCATTCCTCTTTTGAGGCTAAATATCGAGCTCTTGATTCCATGACTTGTGAGTTACAATTGTAACACTTGCCTCAAGTGTTATCCAAAAATCACATAATTCAAATAAACTAAGTGTGGTTAAGGAGTTAATCCTCTAACCAACTTAAGAAATAAATCATTTAAAACCTAAAAAAAATTATAGATTATACTTATAGCACGGAAGCAAGCTAGACAAAAGTGGAATAAAAAGATGCTGTCATGACAGCATTAAATTGCTGTCATGATAGCCCTCCCGTGCCAACTTTTGGGAGGCGTCGTTTCATCATTCGACCTCCGATCAAAGTGATTTTAAAGCTCACACGTCACATTCAAAGGGTACTATAAGTGTACTAAATTTTAAAAAAATTCAACAGTCGGATTAAAAATTAGACATGTTAAAAGATTGATTATTTTTGCTGTCATGACAGCTAAAAAGCACCTCCGGACTAACTTCTGGGGTGCGCCATTTCATCATCCGACCTCCGATCGGAACGATTCTAAATCCCACATGTCACATTTAAATAGTACTATTAGCATATCAAATTTTGAAAAGATCCAACGGACAGATTAAATTTCGTACATGTTACAACATCAACATATATTGCTGTCATGATAGCACCTTTGCTGTCATGACAGCTCCTCCGGATCAAATTTTAGAGTACGCCGTTTCTCCGTCCAATATCCGAACAAAGTGATTCCAAAGCCCACACGAAACTTATAAAAATTTTGACTTGTGACCCAAATTTTAGAGAAATCCAACGGTTGGATTAAGATTTGGACACCTGGATGCAAAAGTGCAGGTTTTTGGTAAAAACCATTTTCAAAATTGTCTAAATCTCATCCTAATGGTCACAAACTTGTGGGAATACTTTGGATATGTCAAATAGGACTAAAAACACTTGATACAACATTTAAATGGTAGAAAAACCCTTTATACCAAATTTTGACCACTCGGATGCCATTTCCCAAAATGGACCTTAAACCCCCAAAATGCACAAATCACACAAGAGTAGCCAAAAACTATTTCAAATATTATATACATATATGAATACACATGTTAAATATTTTTACTTGGCTCAGAGATCTCTGTGGGGCCCACACACCCACTCTCTCTGTAACATCCTAAAAATTTTAAGACTCAAATTTATTTTAAAAATAAAATAAAATATCTATAATTAAATAAAAATTTAAAATAATTTAATAGAGGCTTAGAGTTTGAATTTTACTAAGCAAAAGTTTGGTTTTATTTGATTTTTAACTATGGGAAAAATTACCAAAGTTGACCCAAGCTTTTGTGCAATAATAAAAAAATGTTGGGCCCTTTCTTATAATTTTCCCCAAACTTTTTGACCAGCAATTTAAAGGCCAAAACTGATGCAGAAACTGAATTGGAAAGGAAAGGAAAGGAAATGCAGAGAGAGAGAGAGAGAAGAGAGGAGAAAGGGAGGGAGTTAGGCTTGGATCTAGGAGTCTTTGCGACCGTTGCGAGCTCGGCTACACCATAGATAAACTCCCTACTTCAATCCTCTTCCCTTTCTCTTGATTTTCTTCAATTTTTGGAAGAGGAGATTTTTGGATTTTGATCCCAAAGGCTTTATTCTTGTAATCTTTTGTTTCTTTGGATCCTAGGGAGCATATTTTGAGTTTCTATATAGTGATCTAATGTTTTGAGTGAATAATTGGATGAAAAGAGGTGTTTTAGGCACAAAATAAACCTTGAGAAATTGGGATTTTTCTCCTCAATGATTTAAGCCTATTGATTTAGTTATAATTTTACTATTTGAGCCTAATAAGATTTCAATGCTGTCATGACAGCACCTCCAGACCAAATTCTGAAGTGCGTCGTTTCTCCGTCCGATATCCGATCGACGTGATTCCAAAGCCCACACGAAGCTTATAAAAGGTTTTACTTGTGACCCAAATTTTAGAGAAATCCAATGATCGGATTAAGATTTGGACACCCGGATGCAAAAGTGCAGCTTTTTGGTAAAAACCATTTTCAAAATTGTCCAAATCTCATCATAATGGTTACAAACCTGTGGAAACACTTTGGACACGTCAAATAAGATTAAAAACACCTGATAGAACATTCAAATGATGGAAAACCTCTATACATCAAAATTTGACCACCCGGGTGCCATTTCCCAAAATAGACCCTAGACCCCCAAAATGCACAAATCATACAAGAGTGGTCACAAATCAATCCAAATACCATGTATTTATATAAATACATATGCTAAATATTTTCACTTGGCTCAGAGCTCCTTGTGGGGCCCACGCACCCACTCTCTCTATCCAAGGTGTATGTTTGCCCATAGCACACCATTTGCAATGCAACCACTTTGCATTTGCTTATAAAATCACATATATATCAAAATAAATATCTGCTTATAATAGAAACTTGGTCTACTAAGTAAATCCATCAAAACCACACACCATAACCAAGTTTCCTAGCCACAAGTCTACAAACAGACAAAAATTCATAACAAGCACACAATCAACACATATTTACACACACATACATAATCATATCCTACTGGCACCCTAATCTTAAATACATTACAATATATTTGCTCAAAAGAAAGGGGTTGCAGTTCTTTACAAATCACAAGCAAACCCCTAGCTTTGCTCCTTTCCCCGTCCACCACTGGATCCTTCGCCTGGACCTAGAATATTGAAAAGAAAGGGGTGAGACAACCACAGTCTCAGTAACAGCGAAATCTACATTGATTATTACAAAGTAAGCCATAATCAAATAAACGAATAATAAATTCAACATAGTATACAATTTAGCCATTTAAAATGCATGAATGCATGACCTAGGCCGGTATGGCCTTTCATGACCAACAGAATGCCCCCTGGCACTCTTTAACTCGCAGGTAAACCTTATACCTACTTGTACCTCCACAGGCACAAAACATAATCTAAGGCATGATCTAATCCACCGAACCTCCTATGCCCCTTCGACGTGAATCCTAAGCAGTTGAAGCTAACTCCCTCCCAGAGCCAGCCCAACTTACTTTCCATGTGAGGGCTACCTTGGCCTAGGCACTCAACCTCACACTTCATATGTTGGATTCCCTCCCCTACTGAGAGGTGTCGAACACTCAATACACTAACCACTTTAGTGCACTGAACCCACAATACGTAAGACAACACTGAGTACTGACAGTGTGCCATAGAATATCAAAAATCCACACCTTCTCATTGGTGAACTCCCACCGAGATCATGCCTTTTACTTTTGTCTACCTTTCCTGAGTATTGACCATTCAACACTCTAAAGTAGTATAATATTTATAAATCTCATTTCCATAAAAACATTATTATTAAACAATTAGAAAACATATTTGCACTATAATTAAAGTAGTACCCCATAACCCCTTATAAAGCACATTTAATCTTTTAAAACATGTAATGCATGATAACTAGTAATATTTATTCAAAAATAGCTAAAACAAAGTAATAAAAAATATAAATTTCCCTGTTACCTCAACCCTTTGGTACCAAAAGGGTTTCCCTTGTACAAAATAGGGCTCAGCTTGTTCCTTACTTCTCAATAAGTTCCACCAACAATTTTCTACAACATATAAGTGATCCACATCACTTATCATGACAAATAGCATTAATGAAGACTATAACTCATACCATACAACTTAGGTCAATGAGTCATAATCCATCCTAATGGTCCATATATTAAACCAACCATTCACATAGTATCACTTAACCACCAAAACCATTTATTAGCCATCACTAGGCTAATTTTCAATTTATATAATTTTTTAATCAATTAAAAACCTTTACTTAGTGCCACCAACTTTCACCATTAGCCCTTATAATGAAAACCAAACCTTAATTTAAATCTTATTGGGCTCAAATAGCAAAATTATAACTAAATCAATAGGCTTAAACCATTGAAGAGCAAAAACCAATTTCTCAAGGTTTATTTTGTGCCCAAAACACCTCTTTTCATCCAATTATTCACTCAAAACATTAGATCACTATATAGAAACTCAAAATATACTCCCTAGGATCCAAAGAAACAAAAGATTACAAGAATAAAGCCTTTGGGATCAAAATCCAAAAATCTCCTCTTCCAAAAATTGAAAAAAATCAAGAGAAAGGGAAGAGGATTGAAGTAGGGAGTTTACCTATCGTGTAGCCGAGCTCGCAACGGTCGCAAAGACTCCTAGATCCAAGCCTAACTCCTTCCCTTTCTCCTCTCTTCTTCTCTCTCTCTCTCTGCGTTTCCTTTCCTTCCTTTCCAATTCAGTTTCTGCGTTCTGCATCAGTTTTGGCCTTTAAATTGCTGTCAAAAAGTTTGGGAAAATTACAAGAAAGGGCCCAACATTTTTTATTATTGCACAAAAGCCCGAGTCAACTTTGGTAATTTTTCCCATAGTTAAAAATCAAATAAAACCAAACTTTTGCTTAGTAAAATTCAAACTCTAAGCCTCTATTAAATTATTCTAAATTTTAATTTAATTATAGATATTTTATTTTATTTTTAAAATAAATTTGAGTCTTAAAATTTTTAGGATGTTACATTCTCCCCTCCTTTAAAAAGGATTTTGTCCCCAAAATCCAAGCTAATACATGAACCAAAGAGATAAACATACCTAGGGAAATAACTGTGGATATTCCTTCCTCATTTGATCCTCAGTCTCCCAGGTTGCATCTCCCGGAGCCGTCCCTTTCCAAATCACTTTTACCAACCAGATTGTCTTATTTCTGAGTTGCTTATCCTTAGCATCCACAATACGATCTGGTTCAGTCCAGTGGGTTAAATTCTCTTGAATTTCAACCTCTTCAGGTTCTATCACATGCGATGGGTCTGGCTGGTACTTCTTCAGCTGTGACACATTAAACACATTGTGTAGACCCGCTAATTGAGGCGGCAATGCCAACTGATATGCCACCGGCCCAACTTTCTTCAAAATCTCAAAAGGACCCATATATCGAGGAGATAACTTTTTAGCCCGAATTGAGCGTCCAACGCTCGTCAATGGGGAAACTTTGAGAAAGACATGATCCCCAACCTCAAAAGACAAGTCCTTACGACGATTATCTGCATAACTTTTCTGTCTACTCTGTGCTATAAGAAGCTTTTGTTGGATCAATTTGATTTTCTCTGTAGTCTCATCTACCATATCTGGTCCCATCATTGTCCTCTCACTCAACTCATACCAACAAAGAGGCGATCTGCACCGTCTTCCATACAATGCTTCATAAGGAGCCATTTGAATACTGGCATGATAACTGTTATTATAAGCAAACTCTGCCAGAGGTAAATGCTTATCCCAGCTTCCCTGAAGCTTAGGGCACACGATCTCAACATATCCTCTAATGTCTGGATCGTCCGCTCAGTTTGTCCATCCGTTTGTGGATGATAAGACGTACTAAACTTCAGATCCGTGCCCATAGCCTTTTGCATAGCTTGCCATAAATTTGATGTAAATCGAGGATCACGGTCTGAAACAATATCCCTCGGTACCCCATGTAGTCGCACAATCTCCTTAATGTAGATCTCAGCATACCTATCAACCGTATAGGTGGTCTTGACCGGTAAGAAATGTGCCGACTTAGTCAAACGATCTACAATTACCCAGATAGAGTCAAAACTAGCCTGGGTCCTCGGCAAACCAGATACAAAATCCATTGAAATACTCTCCCATTTCATTTAGGAATCTCCAAAGGCTGTAATAACCCCGATGGCTTTTGGTGCTCTATTTTGACCTTCTGACAAGTCAAACACTTACTAACATACTCTGTGACATCCTTTTTCATGCCTGGCCACCACCAATGACGCTGCATGTCATGATACATCTTAGTAGCACCGGGATGAAGGGTGTAGCTACTTCGATGTGCCTCATCCAACAATTTCTTCCGAATAGACTCATTGTTAGGAATACATACCCTATCCTTGAAAACCACATACCCATCATCATTAAACCAATAGTCCATTATCTCACCATTCTCAATGTCTTGACTTATTTTTGACAAAATCGGATCTTGAAGCTGAGCATCTCGTATTTCTTTCCAAAATTCATTAGAAATAACCATAGTATTAAGACCATTCAAAGAGAACTCAGTCATACCCAAAGAAGTTTCAACTAAAGATTCCATCAATCTATGCTCCTGAACCATTAAATAGGCTACATGTAAGGTCTTGCGACTAAGAGCATCTGCTACCACATTTGCTTTCCCCGGATGATACTTAAATTCAAAATTATAATCTTTAAGAAACTCCATCCAATGTCTCTGTCTCATATTCAGCTCTTTTTGATCCACCAGGTACTTAAGACTTTTATGGTCGCTCATGACCTTGAACTCTGTTCCATAAAGATAATGACGCCAGATCTTTAACGCAAAGACCACCGCAGCCAACTCGAGATCATGTGTTGGATAATTCTCCTCATGCGGTCTAAGTTGTCTAGATGCATATGCCACTGCTCTCTCATCTTGCATTAGAACACAACCAAGACCCTTATGAGAGGCATCAGTATACACATCATAGGGCTTTTGAGGATCCAAATCACCAACACTGGAGCTGTTGTTAACCTTTCTTTCAACTCAAGAAAAGCTGTCTCGCACTTATCATCCCAGATAAATGGCCTATCCTTCCTTGTGAGTCTAGTCAAAGGCATAGAAATCTGAGAGAAACCTTTGATAAAACACGGTAGTAACCTGCTAATCCCAGAAAACTACGGATCTCGGTTATCAATTTTGGTCTCTCCCATTGCATGACTGCTTCAACCTTATATGGATCAACTGCAATACCATTTGTCGACACAATATGTCCCAAGAACCTAACCTCTCTCATCCAAAACTCGCACTTACTGAGCTTGGCATATAGCTTATGATCTCGCAGTAACCTTAGGACAGTCCTCAAGTGTCTGGCATGCTGCTCCTCATCTTTAGAGTAGATCAGTATATCGTCAATAAAAACTACCACAAACTGATCCAAGAAAGGTCGAAAAATGCAGTTCATATAGTCCATGAAAACCGCAGGCGCATTAGTCAGCCCGAATGGCATAACCAAAAACTCATAATGACCATATCGAGTCCTGAAAGCAGTCTTTGCCACATCCTTCTCACTAACTCTCAGCTGATGGTACCCTGAACGTAAATCAATTTTAGAGAAAATCGTGGCACCAACCAACTGATCTAAGAGATCATCGATGCGAGGCAGTGGGTACTTGTTCTTCACCGTAACCTTATTCAACTGCCTGTAATCGATACACAATCTTAAACTACCATCCTTCTTCTTCACAAATAAGACAGGAGATCCCCAAGGAGAAACACTAAGGTCTAATAAATCCCTTATCTAACAGCTCCTCAAGTTGCTTCTTCAACTTAGCTAACTCTGAAGGAGCCATTCTATAGGGAGCCTTTGAAATTGGCTGAGTCCCCGGTACCAGGTCAATCGAGAATTCAACCTCACGTTCTGGAGGTAATCCTGATACATCCTCAGAAAACACCTCTGGGAACTCCTTAACAACCTCAATTTCATCCACTATACCCGTCTCAGACCCTTAGGTAGCGAGCACTACCACGTAAGCCTCACAACCCTGCTCAATCAACCTTTCAATTTGCAAAGAAGAAAGAAAACAAGAATGACCAGGGTATTCCTTGATCACCTCCGGTACTTCTACCAAAGTCACTGTCTAGCCACACAATCTAAGACAGCACCATAAGCTGTCAACCAATCCATACCAATAATTAAATCAATCCCTTGCATAGGTAATTTAATCATATTCACCCAAGTCGATCGCCCATTAAAAGTCATCTTAGTCCTACAGACCACACTGGATCGACCAACCAAACCAAAGTAGAGGAAACTTCTATATCATGGGGCAACTGGTCAACAGGCATAGCCATTCTATCTAAGCGCTCGGCAGAAATAAAAGAATACGTCACACCACAATCAAATCGAGGCCACAGATAGAAACCATACCAGTGATTAGATTCGATGACTTCCTAGCCTCCTCCTGAGATACTGTATACACTCTACCAGGAATCACGTTCCTCCGGTCCGAGCTCTTATGTAAATCAGGGCAGTCACGGATCAAATGGCCTAACTTTCCACACTTGTAGCAAGCAAAGCAGCGACCAAAATGAACCCTACCACATCTATTGCAAGGTGACCTCGCTGTGCTTAGAATTGGAGCTTGACTGGTTTGTGAAGAACGTGCTGGAGCATTCCCAGAGAAACGAGAACCCCCAGATCTCATATTACCACCCCGATTACCTTGAAATCTTAAACCCCTATTTAACTTTTAATTACCAGAAGCAGAAGAAGACCCGGTTCTAAAGGAGCCACTAGAAGAAGAACCAGAGCTAAAACCCATTCTCTTGGATACACCACCAGTAGGAGCCAACCCAAAAGAAAATCGACCTCGTGTATCCCTACTCTGGCTACTCTCTGTGTCTCGGCCTCGACGAGCGGCAATCCTCAGACGATTGCACGTCTCATCATATGTCGCCTCGCCTAACAAAGATAGCTGTTGGCGGTATTCTGGCCTCATCTTTTCTAATAACCTCTTTGCTTTCCACTTGCTATCATTAGAAGCCTTCAAATATGTTGAGAACTTAGACAACTGATTGAATTTTCTCATAAAAGTCTCCTCGTCTAAGTCCCCCTGCTGAAATGCATGAAACTCTGCCTCTTTTTCATCTCTGAAAGCTGGTGGAAAGTGAAAATCATAAAATCTTTCTTTAAATTCAGCCCAAGACATAGATCTTCCATCTGTGGGCTTAACAGAATCCCACCAATGCTTGGCTTCACCAACAAGCTGCATCGTAGCCAAGATAACCCTCTACTCAGATGTACACCTCACAACAGTAAATAACTGCTCCATCCGATCCAACCACTCCTCAGCTTTCCCATCAAGCATACTACCATCATATGTGGTCGGATTAGAGCGAGAGAATTCCTTCCAAGGTTCAGATATGTCATCCTCTCGATTATTAACAACTGGTGCATGAGCTCCCATAGTACTAGAAGATTCCTGCCCAGCACTTAGGTCAACATGCTGATCTGGAACAGTATGACTTCTAAGATTTTGCTGTATATCCACCATAACTTCAAGTAGCCTAGCCATGACTGCATCTGTCCCCTGTGGTGGTGGTGGAGGTGGAGGTGGAGGTGGAGGTGGAGGAGGTAGAGGTGGTGGTCGTTCCTCATTCCTCGATCTACCCCTTCCCTTCGAGCCATATTAGAACTGAAAGGTGTACGGCCACAAGCGTACGGACCTTTCTCCCCTCCTAAAGGAACAAACCAGAGAAAGAAAAACAATATTAGTCCAGGTTAGTGGTAGAAGGGAAAGAGCAAAAAAAAGTAATGTATTTGAGGTGCCAATAGGAAAAAGGAATCATAAACCTAAAACTGATACCAAATTTATAACATGTCCAATTTTTAATCCGACCGTTGGATCTTTTTGAAATTTGGTATACTTATAGTACCCTTTGAATATGACGTGTGAGCTTTAAAATCACTTCGATCGGAGGTCGATGGCGGAACGGCGCCTTCCAGAAGTTGACCCGGGAGGGCTGTCATGACAGCAATTTAAATGCTGTCATGACAGTATCTTTTTATTTCTCTTTCGTCTAGCTTGCTTTCGTGCGTTATAGTTAGAACCTATAATTTTTTTTAAGGTTTTAAATGTTTACTTTGCAATCGTATATTTGCTTAGTGATTTAAATGGTTTGTTTCCTAAGTTGGTTTTAGGATTAACTCCTTAACCACACTTAGTTTATTTGACTTATGTGATTTTTGGATAACACTCAGGGCAAGTGTTACACTCTCTATCCAAGGTATATGTTTTCTCATAACACACCATTTGCAATGCAACCATTTTGCATTTGCTTGTGGAATCACATATATATCAAAATAAATATTTGCTTGTAGTGAAAACTTGGTCTACTAAATAAATCCATCAAAACCACATGCCATAGCCAAGTTTCCTAGCCATAAGTCTACAAGCAATCAAAAATTATACACAAGCCATACAATCCATACATACTCACACACATATACATAATCATATCCTATTGGCATCCTAATTTTAAATACATTACAATAGATTTGCACAAAAGAAAGGGATTGCAGTTCTTTACAATTCACAAAAAACCCCTAGCTCTGCTCCTTTCCCCGTCCTCCACTGGTCCTTTGCCTGGACCTAGAATATTGAAAAGAAAGGGGTGAGACAACCACAGTCTCAGTAACAGCGAAATCTACATTGATTATTACAAAGTAAGCCATAATCAAATAAACGAATAATAAATTCAACATAGTATACAATTTAGCCATTTAAAATGCATAAATGCATGACCTAGGCCGGTATGGCCTTTCATGACCAACAGAATGCCCCCTGGCACTCTTTAACTCGCAGGTAAACCTTATACCTACTTGTACCTCCACAGGCACAAAACATAATCTAAGGCATGATCTAATCCACCGAACCTCCTATGCCCCTTCGACGTGAATCCTAAGCAGTTGAAGCTAACTCCCTCCCAGAGCCAGCCCAACTTACTTTCCATGTGAGGGCTACCTTGGCCTAGGCACTCAACCTCACACTTCATATGTCGGATTCTCTCCCCCACTGAGAGGTGTTGAACACTTAATACACTAACCACTTTAGTGCACTGAGCCCATAATACGTAAGGCAACACTGAGTACTGGCAGTGTGCCATAGAATATCAAAAGTCTATACCTTCTCATTGGTAAAGTCCCACCGAGATCATGCCTTTTATTCGTGTCTACCTTTCCCGAGTATTGACCACTTCAACACTCTAAGGTAGTATAACATTTATAAATCTCCCTTAAATAGTTCCTTAGCCTATCTAAGGCACCTTACTTAGTTACACTTCCTTAAGTGTAACTTCTATTCTTTATAATTACAATACATGCAAACAAATTTTGTTTCCATAAAAATATTGTTGTTAAACAATTAGAAAACATATTTGTACTATAATTAAAGTAGTACCCCATAACCCCTTATAAAGTACATTTAATCTTTTAAAACATGTAATGTATGATAGCTAGTAATATTTATTCAAAAATAGCTTAAACACAAGTAATAAGAAATGTAAATTCTCTTGTTACCTCAACCTTTTGGTACCAAAAGGGTTCCTCTTGTACAAAATAGGGCTCGGCTTGTTCCTTAACTTCCAAACAAGTTCCACCAACAATTCCTACAACATATAAGTGATCCACATCACTTATCATGTCAAATAGCATTAATGAAGACTGTAACTTATACCACAAAACTTGGGTTTATGAGTCATAATCCATCCCAATGGTTCATATATTAAACCAACCATTCACATAGTATCACTTAACCACCAAAACCATTTATTAGCCATCACTAGGCTAATTTTCAATTTATATAATTTTTAATCAATTAAAAACTCTCACTTAGTGTTATCAACTTTCACTATTAGCCCTTATAATGAAAACTAAACCTTAATTTAAATTTTATTGGGCTCAAATAGCAAAATTATAACTAAATCAATAGACTTAAACCATTGAGGAGAAAAAACCCAATCTCTCAGGGTTTAATTTGTGCCCAAAACACCTCTTTTCATCTAATTATCCACTCAAAACATTAGAACACCATATAGAAACTCAAAACGTCCTCCCTATAACCCAAGGAAACTAAAGCTTACAAAAATAAAGCATTTTGGATCAAATTTCATAAATTTTCTTTTCCAAAATTGAGATAGACAAAGAGGGAGGGAAGAGGATTGAAGTAGGGAGTTTACCTATCGCATAGTCGAGCTCGCAATGACCGCAAAGTCTCTTAGATCCGAGTTTAACTCCCTCTCTTTCTCCTTTCTTCTTCCTCTCTCTCTCTCTCTCACTCGTTTCCTTTCTTTTTCTTTTCAGTTTCTGCATTCAGTTTGCCTTTAAAATGCTGATCTAAAAATTTGGGAAAATTACAAGAAAGAGCCCAACATTTTTTATTATAGCACAAAAGCCCGGGTCAACTTTGGTAATTTTTCTCATAGTTAAAAATCAAATAAAACCAAAATTTTGCTAGGAAAAATTCAAACTCTGGACCTCTATTAAATTATTCTAAATTTTAATTTAATTATAGATATTTTATTTTATTATTTTTTTAAAATAAATCTAAGTTTTAAAATTTTTTGGGATGTTACAACAATGGTTGCTATTTTTGTTACAAGACCTTCATATCTCTCATCTTTCTTATGCATTAGTCTTTTGTGATAAGTCTACTCTTCATATTGTCTCTAATCCTACTTTTTATGAGCGCACTAAGCATATCGAGCTAAATTGTCATCTTTTTTGTGATAAACTTCAAGCTGACATCATCCATTTGCTTCTTATTTGTTCAAAGGATCAAATTGCTGATATCTACACTAAGCCTCTTAGAGCTAGTCCCTTCAATGACCTCCTATTCAAATTGTGCATGTGTGACATACATTCTCTAACTTGTAGGGAGTAACATAGGGCAATATTAGATTCTTGATTATATATATATATATATATATATATATTCTATATAGTTATAGTTGGAGTCGTTATAATTATTTTATTTTTTTTTATATTTTATTCTTTGATTGATTTTGATAAATATTTTTCCTTTTCATAAATATATCTTATATTAGAATTAATAAGACAAGTCACTATTTTCAAAAATGTATTATGCATGATGCTTCAATTCAAATTCCCTAGTCCCTATCACTATTTTTAATGGGACAAGTTGTGGAATCACCAAATCACTAAGGGAAAATATAAGCACACAACTGTGGCACATTAATTGCAAGAAAGAATCAAAGCATTTTAAATTTGCTTTATGTTCTTAATGTTTGATATGAAAATAAGATGGGAGAATGATAATTGAAGACCTTGTAAATAAATTGATATAAAATAAAGATATTTGAGTTGTAAATTCTTGAATTTCATTTGTAAATTCCTTATATGTTAATTGTAAAATGTCTTTGATATTTTTCAAGAGTCCTTATATATTTGTCATTCTTCCAAACAAGATTGAAGGAGAAAAGACAAAAATAATCATACTTGTTATTTTATATTATCATGCTAGTTATTTCTCTCACTCATGTGCTTATTAGATTGTCATTATTAATTACTTATCATTTTTCGTTCACATGTTTGTCAAGATAAAATCCTCACTTGTCATTTTCTACCACCATACTTGTTAAAATATGACATTTGATATTTTTGATACTCGTACTTATTAAATTGTTATTGTTATTTATCATTTTTCTTATGCATAATTGTTAAAACAATATTTCTATCAACTTAAATTCAAAAGGGTTATTTTTTATCTTTTCTCCTTTAATATTATTTTCAAAACACATCTTAAGGACTTCAAAGTAAATTCAAAATACTTTGACCTTTTTCACAATTAATGTGTTTTGTTAATCCTTCAATGTGATTTTCCTAGTAATACTAGAAATATACTAACATAACTCAAGTATACACTCTCGTTATGGCCTATGAATTAAGGCCTACACTTTTGCCCAGATCAACAAAATTTTTAGATATCCAACCCAAAATAGAATAAGACACCAGTCTGTTTTTGTTATGCCTCATTTTACTAATTAATGTCCAACTTAGAGCATTTGATAGAATAGAGCATGTAGATTGTTGTTTTTATAGACTATGTATGTGCTAGCCATTAGAAAGGTTTTTGACACTCATAGTCTTAAATTGTTATGTTTAACGGTTTGTGTGTATTTTGAAGATGAATTTACTTATGTTCAAATCTATGTAAATTGTTAGGTGGTTATAATGTAACTATAATTTTATTTGGTCATAGTTATAGCAAAGATAATTATACATGTGCGTGGTTTCCAAATGAAGAATGTGGTCAAGTTGTTCACCCCAAAATATTAGCTTTGGTTGAAGTATAATATTTGGAAATATTATTTGAATCCTAAATGAGATTTTGTAGGTGAAAATTTGAAATGAAAATATTGCTTGTTTAGCCCAAGCCAGTGGATAGAATGTGTTGTTTGTTTTTAGGTAGATGCTTGAATCACAGTGGATGATTGTTCGTGGATTAAATTGTCCTTGAGAACTTTGATTTTATATCTTATGTAGTTTATTTCAATACTTGGATTTCAAACTCCTGTTTTGGACATGAGATCCCATTAGGTGGATTTTAATGTTTTTAGTAAACTATTATTTACTATGATAGGCTTTATTTACTAAGTTTAATTATTTCTACCATGATGGTTGTTTTTGATAAATTGTTTTATTTAATCAAGAAAAATCCTTTATTCTACTATACTAAAGTTTATTTAAACAGGTTTGATTCTTTTCTAACTTGGTAGATTCTTTTTACTATGATAGTTGTATTGCCCTCATTGACATTACCATATGCTCCACTACAATCTTCCTAATCAATTCAAAATCATTCTTTAAAAAATTTAAAAATTTTGGGAACTTAATAAAAATTTCCAAAATTTCTTAAATTTGTAAATGTGCACAGCAAAAGTAATAAGTCTATGTGCATTAAAAAAAAGAAAACATGTGCAATCTACACAAATAAAGTCAAATTTGGCATCATGCGCCATGGCTTATGCCACATGTGCCACAGCATGTGGCACAGAAACCATAGCCATTCGCTCTGTGCCGTGTGTTACGACATGTGGATACATGTACCACGGCATGCACACCTAAAATTGCTGTCAAATTTATAATTTTTGGTGTGAATTTCAAACATGCATCATTTTCACATCTAATGTCCGATTAAAATGATTCAAGCGTCTACATGAAGCTTATTTTGAAATCTAACTAATGACACTGGTTTCATTTCAATTCAACATTTCTATCAAAAATTAGACACTCAAGTGCATTTTGATTGTTTTATGCCAACATCTTGCCACTCAAGTATTTCAATTCGAAACCAAATGCCATTAGGCTAATTTTGGGCCTTGACCACATCCAAATGGACAACACACACCTGATTGATCATACACATGTATAACACTTGGCCTGTAAACCACCCATATCATGGGGCCAAAATCTCATTTTTCATTGTTAATCTTATACAAGACTAAATCATCACACATACACTTCAAGCATCTCATATTTATACACACATACATTTATCTATTAGCCCATCCAATTATTTCACCATTCACACATATACCAAATGCTAGGGAACTTAAAATCATTAAACATACCATAAATACAACTTTATGCTCATGAACTGAGTCCTATAGCAACTTATACACATTCTTAGCTAACAACCTACAAGTCATTATACCAATTCTTACAAAGACTTAGGTAAGAGATGTCAACTCAGCCTAGGTCCTTTCCCTTCGACCTACAAGTGCCGAAACCTAAAAATATGAATAATTATGGGTGAGATAAAAATCTTAATAACCAATATAGTTCATTCAATGTCTATTAGCACAAATAACTATGTCCAAAGTAACAAAACTAAAGTAATATCAAATATATAGTAACGTATGAACAATTTCATCTTTTCAAAGGAATTCCACATAAATATTGTTGGATAGGGAGACGCAGCAGAAGATTAAAATTTTAAAGTCCCTATCCTGATATGGATTGAACGAACTTGTTTAAGTCAAGGTGAATAGAAGAGTTACCTTTTTAATTCTTTAAAGTTGGCACATGTTTGGATCATAGGACCTGAGAACGTAGATTTGCTTCCTCTACCGATATCCACACAAATAGCTCTTTAACTCAAACAGCGTGCTAGCGCTCTCAACATCCGTTCTTCTTTGAACGTTAATTTTTTCATTCTATAAGGTGTTTCGTGGCTATTAGAGTGTTTTTACCGTCAGAACTTTTCTAACTCTCTCTCTCTACCTTCATAAGGACGTCCCTATCTATATAAGTATATAGATAAGGGTTTTTGTCTTCCACTTAAAAGCTCATGAAAATTTAATTAAATTTATTTCATAAATTTAGTCCATAATATCATATCTAATTCAAATTTATCTTACAAATTCAAATTATAAAACTGACATGATATTGTCTCTTATCATATTAGTTATTAAATTTAATCTATCATATAAAATTAAATTTAAAACTAACATAATATAATATAATATAATATATATCACATATACGTATTATATTATATATATATATACAAATATATATATACATATATATTTCATATATATATATATATTATCTATATTTAATTTTATATATCATATACATATATCATATATATATCTGATATATATACATATATATAATTATACTTTAAATTTTATATTTCATATAAATATATATATATATATATATAAATATTTATCAAATAAATATTCAAATATATATATATATATATATAAAATTCATTCACCTTATATTACATTCATTGAATCTAGACATATTTCATATTTAATGAACTTAAACGTTATAGCTCGAGTTGGGCCGTTCTTGTTTGCAACTCTGTAGGCCTATATAAAATTGGCAGTAGGCTAATTACGCTATTGGCTCACAAGTTGCAAGTGGCCTCTAGCAAAATATTGCAACTATACAATTCATATAGGGATCGATGATCCAATGTAATCTATCATGCAACCATATCACATCCCTTTTAGCACGCAATATTTCAATCAAGTATAAGATATGGAATTGTCATTCTCCTTTACCTAACCATTACTTTCTCAATCTCTGAGTAGACTAACAGTAGCAATGGAAAAACCCTTTTCATTGTAGTATGGCCATATATTTTTTCAGTCTTACTCATCAAGGGGCCCAATACTATCTCTCACTTAATATGAGGACAAATTCCATCTTGACCACTCATATTCCTCTACATGAATATCACTAAACTCAATCATAGCCTTTATGATCACCCGGTCAAAGGTGACTTTTGACTAGGTCAAAGTTCAGTGGTCATCATGTAGGAATCCATGATAAACTCAGATCAAAGGGCTTAGTGATATAGTTACATATGAGATAAGCTTATGACTTGTATAATGTAGCTTTCTCACAGCGGGTCGATCCAGCACCTTGTACTCTTTCAAGTGCCTATGACTTTAATTTGTATCTCTATAATTAATTAAAGTCATACCAGTTTTGTTTCATCTATGATCCCTCAAAGATAACCGACCAGGGACATTTAGGACAATCACTATAGTTTGTCCAGAGATACAGTTATCATATTGAATATGCAATTGTTATGATAACAAAAAAGAAATTTGTTAAATAACAATGTGCATAGTACAATGATTGGCCCGAGGGTACAATTTCCAACAAATATACACTAGTATAACCATCTAGCTACTAAACCTCCAATGCTCCTTGACACAAAATCATAGGCTCTCTTGGATTAACTACTTGTTGACTCGAGCACAGTTTTAATGGTAGAAATACCTGGCCAAAGGTAATCTAACCCACCTAATGACTATGTTTCCTCTTTACACACTTGTGATCGAGGCGCCATTGACTCCTAACCGCACCCTAACGGGCACTAGAGAGTTGCCAGACTACCTGAGTGTCCCATAGTAATAATCTAATAATATGCTGTACCGGATTACCCATGGTAATAGCCCATATAATATTGCACCGGATGTCTTATTGTGCTAGCTCAACTATATGAATTTTCTCACTCACTCTTCCATACCTACACATCCTCATATATCCTGGATCAACTTCCACCTCCTATGATCATGTTCTCTCACAATTATCACTGCTTTTCCTCATATTTTCATAGCATATGGTGTCATAACACGTGTGTGTGTGTGTGTGTATCAACTGAAATAATAACCCTTCATATTTTATTTCACAAACCAACATTCATGTTAAAACCATTTTCAATAACAAGTCATGCGTAAAAACTCATAAAACCACAATTTCTCTTTTTTATTATATACTTTTACACAGTTATAATAGTCAATAAATATAATAAACTATATGATTACCTCAACCCTTCTATCTAATAGAAAGGTTTACCTATGTAATGTCCTTACTCAAATCTCTCTTTACTTATCTACACATCACATATTAGAATCTATACAAAATTGACATTCAAAGTTAATTTCTGCCATTGACAAAAAGTGCCAATTATCGCAATTAAACTCATAATCGTTATCATTTTCACAATTTACACTCAATTATGCATATTACCACTGATTATCCCTTATTACAAGCTTTAACTTTTCTAGCCAAATTTCTCTCAGTACTCTTTTCTAGATTAAGGCAAATCTTGTCTATAACTTTAAATCTTTATTGTTCTGACCCAAACTAGTTACAAAGTACTAGTTTAGTTTCGGAGAACCTTTCTATTATTATAGGGTAAGAAATCAACTCTTTAAAACTCTAAATTTAATTTCTCATTAGTTAAAACTAAGAGAAAATAGGATAGAATCAAAGGTTAAGGCAGTACGAGACTTAAGCGATAAGGAACAGGTTGGAAATACCATCCTTGCTCCTGATTTTGCTTGCCCTAGCATAGCCTCTTCTCTTCTCCACGCCAGAACCACTTTCTCATATTCTCCCTTTCTGTTTCACGAGCTAGACAGATTCCTATTAATCAAAGTTTTGCACTATGCGTCGCGAAGTATGGCACAGTGAGGGAAATCCTCACTATGCTTATACGCTCTGCTTTAGAATTTTGCTCTTTCGCTTGTATCTGTTCATATAACATCAAAATGGATCAAAATAATACTTCACTATTCAAAACCCTAATCCCACATTAAATCACTAACTCATTCCCTAATCAATCATTAATGAAGGATTAGAAATTTGGGATGTTATAATATTATTTTTAAAAGATAGTTTTTAATCTATCTACCATGGTAGCCCTTGTAATGTTCTCCTTATTACCTATGTTACTTAACCAAAATGTCCATAACCATGGTTGTAGACTTTAATCAGTTATTAAAAAAACTAACTATAATAGGAAGGAAAAGACAAATCAAAGGTTTACAATGGTTTTACAATGGTTTAAAAGATTTTAAAACAAGTATTAAAATACTTATTTCACAATCCAACAACAACTTCATTTGAAAATATAAACCTTTCAAAGTTGGGATCCCAAGTTTAATAACTTAAACTTTGAAATCAAATATAAACTAATTTAAAACATAGTAAAACATAAATAAAAGTGTGAAAATCATATCACAAAAGATAACAAATCAATTTAGGATTAAAAAAGTCAAAATAGCATTTTTAGCATAATATGCCATAGCATAATGCAGATATTAGGCACAGCAAGAATACTTCGATGAAGTTTAGAATTACGTTGTAGCATAACATTTTATATTGTGACATAAATGTAGAATCCATGACAACAATATACTATCATGACAAACTTTCTTACTAAACTTTCAATATGTCCTAAATCTTCATTCAACATCTGATTGATGATGATCTAAGTGTCTATAGAAAGATCTTTCAAAACTCTAACTAATGACACTAGTTTCATTTCCAAATTCTAACCCAATCACAAATTGAACACCCAAATGCAAACTAACACATTTTCACCCTTAAACCACAACCTGAGCATCCAAAATTCACACCAATTACCAAAAGCACAATCCAACACCTAGACCCTCCTCAATAGACTTAGGAAAATCTATGTAACACATCACATGAACTAGATATCACATATTTCATAAATTCAATCCTCAACCCCAAACTTATCAAAAGTAAAGATGGAGGCATTTTAACATTAAATCTCATAAAGTTCAATTACAATCATCTTAAACTCAAAAAGTCATACTTGCACCAATATTTTTAAGCCCTGCCCAAACTTCTCAAATCATAATAACCATTCTAAGGCCCAAAATATAACCAATCAACATAAACATTTAAATGGTGAAGAACTATCAAAATATGCATTTTTCTAATTGGCATTATTGAATTAGTTACACATAAAAAAATAAAAATAAAGAGGCCTATATTAAGAAACAAGGTTTCCAAGTCTTTAGTGCTTTCTTTTTATCCTGACTCGAGCTAGCACCTGTAAATGTTAAATGAGGGATGAGTATAATTATTCAATAACTAAAGTATATCAAACAAATATTAATGCATGTTAATTAATCATAGTAATGCAAATAGCAGGTTCAAATGAACCATATTCACATATTAAACCAACCAATTCATATGGTCATAAAACTAACAATCATGTGATATTAGACTATTAAGTATGTAAGGGTCACACTACTGACAATCATATATCCTTTATAAAACATGCAAGACCACACAAATAACAATCATGTGGCCATATAATGTTATGCATAATCAATGATAACCTTATACTCTCATATTACCTTCGATATGAAACCAATGGCTATTTAGTGAGATTCATCCTTGTCATCAGACTACCTAAACCTTTCACTTGTGAAAAGTTGTTCGGTCAAGGCTACTATACTCACTTTTAAGTCATAGTTCCCCAAATACTAACAACCATGAGATGTTGTGCCCTTAAGCTAGCCCCTTCATGAACTAGTAAAGACTAGTTAGATTCAAGTCCCTCAAATAACAAATGGGACAGTCCCTATTCAATAATAGGACAATGACTACCTAGCAATTCCAATGGTTAGTAGTCTAGCTAGCTATTAATTACAACAGTAAGCCGTCGATATCATGTAGATTTATCACTACTCCTCTCAGGCGAAGTCATGCTACAAATGATCATGCCATGCATATAATCATTATAATTAGCATGTAATTTATCATCATCATTTTCATCATAACATAATCATCATACATTTCTTACATAACAAATTAGCACATAACTCTACACTCACTCACAATTTTCTTTACATAACTCCACATAACTCATCAATTTACTATCATCCCGTATTATTCATTTGAGACATGAAACAAGTACAAGTTTTGCTTAAATTAGTTTATATCACAACTACCATTCCATTTGCAAGTTCACACACATTTATTTTAAATATCTCATAAATCATAATATATGATTTTCAAATATTTCATGCCATACTTGCATACAAACACATTCACATATCTTGACAATAGTTTATAAAAACCAACTAATTAACATGCAAAAGTAAAAGTAAGATTTTTCTCGGTTACTTTAAAACTTTGAGAAGTTAAAAGTTACCCCTTAATCACAACTTTCTTTCTAAGCTAAATTCAAACTCACCGGTGCTTCATGAGGTTTGTCTACAATTAATATTAACATCCATCACTGATAATGATCAAATCACCACTTTCAACATCTAATTTCATACTTTAATAGCCAATTTGCTCAACTACAAGATCAACCTCACATCTAATGAGTTCATTAACTCTCATTAACTTCATTTAGGTCTCAAAAACTTAAATAATTACTAATATATCATCTAACTACTGAAAATCATCATCAATGTCACAAATTACTCACTTCCAACTCTTAAGTTTCAACACTTTAATCACCTAAGACTCTCAACTCTTGAGTTTAATCACCTTATTAAGTTTATTAACTCCATTAGCTCCAACTAACTTCATTAAACCCATCTACTACCATTAGTGGCTTCCAACAACCTAAATCTTCATCGCTAATGACATTTTAATGCATAAATTCTTTCATAATTGAGAGCCCACTCTTATAGACACATAAAACTACTATCTTTAAATTTAGATAACTCAAATAATTTTCATTAACTTCATTTAAGTTAATGGGTTTAAACCCAAAGCTCTCAATGTTCAAAAATCATCATTTAACTATAAATCCTAATTTAAAATGGTGTAAAGAGAAAGAGGAATGATAAGGAAAGCTTATCTTAGTGATTAGAAGCTTTAAATCTCCCAAAAACACCAACAAAATTGTGCCCTAGCAAAGAGAATTACAAGTCCCTTCATTATCCTCTTCTTCCTTTTTGTTTTCGCACATGCAGATGCTTTCTTAAGTCTGATTTTTGACATTATGCTGCAACATAAATGTATTATGCTGCAACATAATACATAGTAGGCTAAACTCTGATTTTTTTCTCTTCAATTTGAGCCCACTCTAATGGCTAAAGTTAAACCCAATAGGCTTATTAGCTCTCTAAATATCTTTAAACACAATTATACTTAAATTTACATAATTATCCTTCATTAGATTAATTAATCAATAGGATAATTTTTAAAATATTACAACCCCTTTTCTACCATAGTAGGAATTTTAAAGGATAAATTTTGTCTTTAATTACCATGGTAAGTTTAACTAAACGTGGTTGAAAAAGTAAAGTGTTACAATGGGATTACTTCCAATAGGAATATATCTATTAACAATAGATAGATAGATAGAGATAGAGAGAGAGAGAGAGAGTACACATGAATGAAATACAGTAAATACAGTTTATAATCTTAATTTTTCTATAAATTTCCAAAAATATCATTCATTAATAAGGAAAAGAAGGAAGACAATTTATTTCAATAGTGAAATAATGAGGGTTAATATTGAAATAACTATTATTAATGAAACCTTATTTTTAAAAAAAAAATTTTATGTTTTGATTCACCAAATCTCCTCCAAAAATATTTTATAAAATAGGACGAATGGAGTATTATATTTCCCATTACTCAATTTCCACGCTTTTCACAAACCAAACTAACCATAAGGCTATCTTCATACGCTTCAACTTGCACTCCCTAGACCCTATCACAATTTCCGAGTCCAGTTGTGGAGTCACCAAATAACTTAAAGGGAAATACAAGGACAGTTGCAACATGGTAATTGCAAAATAGAACCAAAACATTTTGAATGTATTCTTAAGTTCTTGATGTTAGATATGAAAATAAGATGGGAGAATGATAATTGAAGAACTTGTAAAGAAATTAATATGAAACAAAGACATTTGAGGTGTAAATTCTTGAAATTTCAATTGTAAATTTCTTATATTTTAATGGGAAAATTAATTATTTTGTCTTTGTAATTTTGACCTAATTGTAATTCAGTTTATAAATATTGACTCATTATAACTCACTCCTTATAGTTTAAATTCAATTGTAACTAAATTCATGAACTATTATTACTCTTGCAACTCAATCCTTATAATTGTAATAATTTAAAATATTAGTTCCTATATTTAAAAAAATAAAATTATAAAAATTAAAAATATTTTAAAATTTTAATCTTTATAAAGATTAAAAGGGTTTAGTAATTAAAAATATTAATCCTAAATTTTAACATAATTTTAATATTTAAAATTTTATTTTTAAAATACAAGAACTAATATTTTAAATGGTTAAAACTATAAGGACTGAATTGCAAAAGTGAAAGCTAAAAAAACTGAGTTACAACCTAATTAAAACTATACGATCGAATTACGAGTCAAAGTTTAGAAACTAAGCTACAATTGAATTAAAACTATAAGGACCAAATGATTAATATTTTCTATTTTAATTGTAAAATGTCTTTGACATTTTTCAAGAGTCCTTATTTTTCATTCTTCTAAATAAGTTTGAAGGAGAAAAGACAAAAATAATCATGCTTGTCATTTCCCTCACTCGTGCTTATGAGATTATTGTTGTTGTTGTTATTGTTATTACTTGTCATTTTTCATACACAGTCTTACTTATCATTTCCCACCACCATACTTGTTATAATATTACATTTGATATTTTCCACACTCATGCTTATCAAGTTGTTATTGTTATTCGTGACATGCATGCTTGTTAAGACAATATTTCTATCAATTAAAATTCAAAAGGGTTATTATTATTTTTGTCTTTTCTCCTTCAATATCATTTTCAAGTCATATCTTAAGGACTTCAAACTGAATTCAAAATACTTTGATCTTTTTCATAATCAATGTGTTCCAACAATCCCTTAATAATGCTATTTTCCGAGTAATGCTAGAAATATACTAAAATAACTCAAGGATAAACTCTCACTATAGGCCTACGAATTAAGGCCCACACTTTTGCCCACATCAAGATATGTTTTAGATATCCAGCCCAAAATATAATAGGATCTTTCAAACCAATAACTAAAGGATCAAATGCATTGCAATTTTTCATACAAAACTAACTTAGCCAGTTTCAAAACATTAAGATCAAAATTGATTGTATCGCACCCAAAGAAGAAGGGGAATTCTAACATAATTCTTTCAATGTGGCATCATAAAGAACAAACACATCATTTCACCCTTTAAAAAGAACAACAATTATATTTAGCAGCAGCTAGAATTTCTATAACATAATTAGATAAAAACAAGTTCTCCAGAAGATGAAGACCTACAAAAATTAAGACTTGGTTTATATGAAAAGAAAAGTGAGAAGAAAATAAGATGAAGGAAAACTAGGAAAAGAAATTTCAAAAAATAGTAATTTTTTTAATTATTTTTAAGAGTTTTTCCTCTTATTTTTTCTTTTTTCCTATTTTTCTCTCCGTCCAAACCCAAGTGTCAGATCATGGATGATGATTGTTGCTGTCTTGGACATCATTATCTTTGACCACAAAGCGACTCCAAAACCAGTGTTTGCCCCACACTGCATACATAGACTCGAGTGGTATTCCTTTGGTCTCTGGCAAGAAAAGCGCAATGAAGATGGTCATGACGGCGATCCAACCCCCGAAGAACAAAAACGCACCGTATTGGAAGTGACACAACATGGTCAAGAATGTCTGAGACAGTATAAATATGGTCATGAAGTTCACGGCTATACTGATGCTTTGTCCTGTGGTTCTGATCTTCATTGGAAAAATCTCACTCGGAATGAGCCAACTCAGTGGGCCCCACGACCACCCGAACCCAGCAGCGTACAAACATAACAGCACCAGTACGGATACCGTATTGCCCTTTGGGAGATGCTGTGTACTGTTCGTAACTGCTAGCACCACGGCCACCGCAATCTTCGTACAATTGTTGGCAACAATTAAAAAAGAAAAAAGAAAATTAGTCCAATATTAATAAAAATGATTGTAAGTGAAAATTTTTTTGCTTAATTAGAAAATACATAATTTCCAAAAAAAATAAAAAATACATAAACAATTAGAAACTTGAATCAATTTAGTATGGAGTTTCAAATTCAAATTCTGAAATATGTAATTATGTAAAATAAAAATGTCATAGACATCTTCAAGATACCATGGGCCCTGTTGATAATAATGGTTGCTTGAGGGTAGATGGTGGTGGCAAAACTATTATATTTTTTAGGATAATGAATAATGAAATAAAAGAATAAATCAAAATAAATAAGATTAGTCAAATATCATTAGATTTTGTTACAATCTAAATCTAAAATAGAGAAAATTTTAGAATATTTCTTTAATCTATTGAAAATATAATCTAATTTTTTTAAAAAATTATATTTCTAATTTTTTAAGAAGCTATTTTGAATATTTTTTTAATGATTTTGTGAACTACTTTTAAATAAAAATGTACTTCCCAAAATTGCAACAAAATGCAAAACAGTTGTCTTTTTAGTTTTTTTCAATGACAGACTGAAAATCAGTCTCTTTAAAAAAAATAAAAAAAAAATTTATTTTGGGGCCAGAAACAAAAATATTTGAACAAATGGGTTTGATAACTTTGCTAATGCTTGTGCAAGTGAATGTGCAATATATTTTCAAACTGAGGAAATAGTTCAAAAATCCATAAAAATAATATATGGTTTCATACCATACCTGACAGATAATCATTTGAATACCCCCTTCGATGAACAACAATCTTCGACCGAAGCGATCAACTATAAAGGTGGACACTACGATAGATCCAAGGTTCACAAGCCCCAAAATGAGTGTTGAAAGCAAAGCGGCGTCGTTTCCAAGACCCACAGACTGAAACAGATTCGCCGAATAAAACGCAACGATATTGATTCCAGTGAGCTGTTGAAAAAATGGGATCCCAAATGCCATTACCAAGTGAGGCCGATATTTCCTCTCAAATATGGTCGTGAAGGGCTCTTGCTCGAGAGTCTTGGACTTCTCGGCCCATTTGATGAGGTCGTCCAGCTCAGCTTCCACGTCAGCAGTGGGCCCCCTCGCTTTGCGCAGGGCGGTCTTGGCCTGGTTTATCTTGCCACGCTGGACCAAGCTGCTGGGCGTATCAGTGATGAAGAAGGCGCCGATGGTCATGGTGGCGGCTGGCACGACGGCGAGGCCGAGAGACACGCGCCACCCCCAAGAGTGCTTGGAAGTGGCGTAGTTAATGAAGTTGGCTACGACCACTCCAATAGCTATGAAGAACTGAAATCCTGTGTTGAACGCTCCACGCCATTTGGGTGGAGCCATCTCTGATAGGTACACTGGTGCTGCCTTCATTTTTGTCAATATTGAAACAATTAATTACTATAATTATTTAAATTCAAGGGTCAAATGGCAAAAACATCTTAAAACTTTTTTTTTCCAGAGGGTGCCTGATATTTTAAATTATTTTGGAAGCATTTTTGTTGTGAAAGTTTCTAAAAACAAAATATTTTTTGCCTTATTGTTAAAAATCAAAAACATAAATCGTTAACTGAAATTTGATTAAAAAAAATTTATGATTTTATCCCTTTCATTTCTGCATTTTTTGATTTTTGTTTTTATATGTTGAAAAAAAAGTTAAAGAATTCACTAGAGAACAAAAATTGGAGACTAAACACAAAAGAAAATAAAAAAAAATAAAAATATCTTTAATTAAACTTCAATTTAACGATTAATATTTTTTATTTTTAATAATGAGATAAAAATGCTCTATTTTTTAAATTTTTAAAATAAAAATATGTTAAAAAAATGTTTAAGAAAAAGTTATGAGTATTTTACCCTTTAATTCTAAATATATAATGCCATGAATAATTTTTCAGTATCTATGTGCTCTGGCTTCATAAAAATGAGTCAGAAATAAATACTAAATGCACTTGCGTGATTGAGCACTAAATATAAATTGTTTTTGGGAAGTTAAATGGCCAACTGGCCCGATAACTAGCGAACTAGTAATTTATCCCTAGCAAACTAAAAGGCAAAACACAAGTATAAAATTAAAAAAAAATGATATTTGATTCTATGACATTAAAAAAGAATTTATTATTTTAAAAATAATTTTAGTTGCAAGTAAGAAAAAAAAAGGTAAAAAAGCAAATTATATATGAACTTCCTAAACAACGGAACAAGTGTACCCAGATAAACAAATTTAATTTTTTTCAAACTTTTCAACGTTTCATAATTGGTTGTATAGATTTGAGGGAGAATGATAATAAAGTACTAAAATAATAAATTTATTACAATTAAATTCTCAATACATTTTTTAAAAAAATTAATTATAAATATTAATTTAAAAAGTTACAAATTTACAAGTGTTAATTGTAAAGGTTATGTTTATCTAAATATAACTCAATTTGCAATTGAGATTTTTTTTGGATACAACACAAATTTTTGTCAGAAACCTAACTGTTCATAAATCTCTCATTTTAATATGTTTATTATCATTCTCCCTAATTTTGAAGAGACAAAGTGGTAATAAACACATTTTGTGCTTCACAATCCAAAACATAATATAAAAATCTCCCTAGCACCTTAATGCCCACATATAAGTGAAAGTAGTGCTTAGGCTATGCTTTTGTAATTTAGTGGCATATAATCTCTCCTACAAGTGAGAGGTTACGGATTCAATTCCAATTGTAATTTCAAACTGTTATTATGTATCCCTCTAATTAAAAAGGGGGGAAAAAAGAGAGTAGTGCTTAATGCATGCATTATTTGCACTTACTTGATTAGTGAAACCGACCCCAAGGCCAAGCAATATACGACCCAAGATGAGCATAGCAATATTTTGAGCCCCTCCATTAATGGCGCCACCAGCAAGGAAGGTGCAACCACCTAGGATCATGGTGTTTCGCCGGCCGAGCACTGCCGTCACTCGACTCGCTATGAGGGATGAAACCAACCCGGCCAAGTATAGCGAAGATGTGAACAAGGTCAAAACTTGACTATCATACACACAGTAGATGTTTGTTTCAGCACTGCTAGCCTTCTTCAGTATTGCTGGGAAGAATTTCTTCAGAAATGGTGGCATAGTAGTCACACCTCCTGAAATTCATATATATTGAAAGCTTTTTACAAACAAAAAGGGAAAAAAAAATTGGCTTAGCAATATAGCAATATTATCCAATTTATAAACATTTGTTAATAGGTACTTGTCACAAGATATTGAGAAGTAGTCCGTAATTAAAACTGTCAATGTGGGCTAGGTTTCTCGAACGGCCCGCTTAAAACTGATAGTTTTTCAAGCATCAAGCTTTGAAAAATGAAACACTGTAGCATATATGATAAACCCATAAAAAACGAGCTCCAGATCAAGACACTTTTGAAAACTTTAACTGTTATGTATATTGTTTTATTTCAGTAGTTTTCTATATTATTTATAAACCCGAACCAACCCCAGCCAGATAGACCCATAAATCAATGAACCGATCACCTAATTAGTTCATTTGATTGAGAAAACCGGTCATTTATGACTTAATTTTAACCCAATCAAATTAGTTTCAACCCAGTCAAACATGGCCAACTTGATGGATTAATAGGTTGACTCAAGTTAAATTTTATTATTTCTATTTTCCTTTCTTCTTCTAAATATTGAATCCACAATCAAATATAAATTTCTTAGTTAATAATTTTAATATTTTGTATTTTATTGTTGTCAAAAACTTATAATTATTATTTTTTTAAGACATGCGCAAGATTTTATGGATAAATTTGTCATTTACTCAAGAATTAATGACTTTTATTTAAATATTACAATCTTTCATATCAATATTTTTGTATATTTAATCAAATTATATTATATTAATTGTGACCGATTTGATTCAAAATTTACCCTTAGTTGGACCACTAATACTTAAATCACTACTTCAACTGATTCAATAACCAGTCTAATTTTCAGTACCTTGATTTTCTATTAGCATATTATTAAGGCTTATGACTTTGGCCAAAAATAAAATACAGGCTTATGACAATAGAAAATGTATACATGTTATAAGTAAAGACTTAGTTTATAATCTATGAATCAAATTTGATAATTAGATAGTTCTATATTTATACTTTATGACACAAATATTGTGGGTTTGATAAAAACGGAAAAAAATAATAGTGTATTTTTTTTGGACAAAATAATAGTGTGTATTTGATATGGTTAAATATTGTTACATGAGTATGGCGGATCGTGTTTATTATATGCTTTTACACATGAAATTAGGGCGGCTATTATAATTTGGGTATTTTCTTTTTAATACAAAATAATTAAAATATAGTACGAAATTTCAAAGTGCGCAGGTGATCCCCACATGCCCTTGCCCTAGCCCATGCTCACGCCACGTGTAATCCACTAAATTTGGGTCCCACCAAGTCCCAGCGACCTTTCGTTGTTGAATGTTGGGTTTGTGTTTATCAGGTTGTTGAAATTAACACCTTCGGCAGGTGAAGGCAGAACCAACAAAAGTATACTACTTTTGAGAAACAGGGTTACAAAAACGAAATAATTGATTGTAATGATTGTTCTTTCTAGTCACGTTTATAAGATAGGAAAAAAAATATTTGTCTTATTTATATGTCATATATTAAATTTTTATTCATGACTCATTGATAAAATTAAAAATTTATTAAATTTATTAATAAAATTAATAAATTCTATTTTTTTTTAATTTCAGTTAATTAAGTTAAAAATAATTTATAAATATACACTTTTTTTTCAATTTCAAATATAAGCACATTTTCAACAGCTTACATAGTCCAAAAAAAAAAACATAGCTAAACATAATAATAACAAGCTGGTCCAAAAAATAATAATAATAAGAAGTAAAATTAAAAAATTTGAACTAAATTAGCCTTGAGATTAACAAAAAAATTTTATCCCATAAAAATAAATTTTAATTTAAAAAAAAATTTGAAAAAGTATGATAGTATTTCTTGAATTTTGAAGTTTTGTTTATAAAAAAATAAAACGTATAATAATTTCTCTCATTAAAAATAAATAGGGAAAATATGTATATAAATAAATATATTTGTGTGTGTGTTTGTATAATTTTTTAAAAAAATTCATTGGTATAATTTGAATTCTTTTTTAAATATAATTTCAATTTTTCATAATAACTCTATGTATGTAATTTTGGTCATTAATTAATGAATATATAATTAAGAAAATATAATACATGAACGACAATCAACTAATTAATTATATTTTTATTCATAAGTAACACCTTAAATTTTGTATTATGGCCATAAAGTATGCCTTGTATATCTTAGGTACCACAAAGATAACCCCTCTTACATTTTCATATTTTACCCGGAAATTCTCAAATCTACCCTATACATCATGTCCTCATGCTATCACCAATAAAAATATACCAAGGCACATATTTTAATCATACGTGACGATCCCATAATTTATAATATTTTAGTATTTATTTTTTTTAAGAACATGGGTATACATTATGGGGTTATCGTCTAGGATTAAAATAATATGGCTTAGTGTATTTTTATTGGAGATAGTAAAAGTGACTAGCAGCATTAGGTACACCTAAAAAGTTATCTGCTTTACTAGTAAATCATGCCCTTACAATGCACAGGAAACACATTATTGATGCTATTGTATTTGTTGTGCTTTAAAAAATATAAAATATTTTTAATTAAATTTTATTTTAATAAAATAAATATTTATTTTTAAATTAACTCTATCTTTTTATATTTATTCTTATTAAACACTCTATAATAATTATAAATTCATTACCAATAAAAATATTTTTTAAAAAAATTAATAATTATGCATAAAAAATTAAAAATATTTTATATTTTTAATAAAAGGAGTAAAATTTATACTTATCATGACAAAAATATCTTATTAAAATTATATTATTTGTAGAAAGATTTGGAAAACATGAAAGGAATTTGAATTTGAGAGAGGGAGAGAAATTGCATGCCACGAAGTGAGCAAAAATTTTTTCAAAATCTTTTAAAGAATAGGCAGAATTTAAAATTTTTGATAACAAAATAAATGCACATTAATATATGAATGGATATAAAAATTAAAAAATACAATCCTATCAAGAAAAATAAATTTTAAGTTGACCACTCATTTATATATTTTAAAACAGATATATAAAAAGTAAAAAAAATTAACTGACATCAATTAATTGTGATTTCAATGTTACTGATGTTTTCTTTTCTTAAAAAAAAAAGAGGTTACTGTTGTTTTTATTGTAGATAAACATTGACAAATATTATATTTTATAAAAGAAAAGATAAACCAACCAAGTATTTGCTCAAATTTAAAATTTCAAAAAAACTGTTTTATTAACAATTTTCAAAACCATGATCGGATGACACGTCAAAGTCTTAACGGCCACTTGAAGAAACCCAGCTGATGTTCATGTTAGATCGAAGTTAGTATATAATATATTCCATGAAATACAAAATATAAACCATTACTTAAAATATGATCAGTTCACCAAAACCATGTATTTGTATTAAATATTTAGATGTACATGAAATTTATATAATCACTATAGTATATTTTTGGCCAATTAAATAAATCAAGTTAATTATTATTATAATTATTACGTCCTTTTATATTTTGTAACATTTCATATAGAGACGGTGTATTCTGAAACCTTTCATGCATATGTAATCAATAATGTCTCTTTTTACCTAGGGGCATTGAGTTCAAGTTCCATTGGTCAAGGAAAATGAATAAGCTTATTCAAGAGTCTCAAATTCAAGTAATGTAATATGTAACTATATTAAATAAATATATTAAAAATGTCTTGAGGCACGATCATGAAATTACCGTTGGTAAAAATAATCTCAAAACGAGAGAGTTCAGATTAATTTAAGCAAGAGGTAATAATGGTCATGTTTTCTAGGATACCTTTATGTAGTTATGAAGCGCTCACTTAAAAAACATAAAATCTACTTCATTTAATATTGTCTATGTCTATGTCTAAAAGGTTAAGAACAAAAAGAAAATATGACTTTTTTGAAGTAATTAAGAAAATAATTATTTTTATTTGTGCATGTGAAATATGTTCAGAAGTATCTTGTAATTTAGACTAAAAGGAGTTAATAACTGATAATAGACCATCAATCTTTAATTTATGTAATGAAAATTACTTTCAGCCTGTCATATAAAATAATAATTGATGAATAATTAAAATTCAGAGAAAATAATATATACGCATTTCAAACTAATTAATTAATTAATTAAAATATAATTACCACAACAGATCAGTTCAGTTCATAGTTTTTCAACGTACTGTGGAAGATATTGAGGAAGATGAAGCAGATCAAGCAAATAGGGATAATGAATCAGACACTGAAATTAAAAGAAAGAGGAAAAGAGAAACAAATCAGAAGCAAATTAGAGAAAGAAACCTGAAATTCCGATGTCATATCCAAAAATGAGACCACTCGATGCCGCAACGATGCAGGTGATGACGACGGAGAGAGTTATCTTGCCGTCGCCGGCGGCGTTGGACGACGGAGCATCAACGGCGAAACCTCCGACAGCCATTTGAGAGTTTGAATATGAAACCTCTCAGTGAAACTGATCTCTCAGAGTGCTTTCTCGTTCGGATTGCTCTCTGCAAAGATATGACACGACGGTGATGACATATTTATAGGCCAACAAGTAGAGTGAAGGTTTTAATTTTGACTTTTGGATAATGGAAATAGCTTTATTTTTCTTTAATTTCATGCCTATTATTCCACAATGGATACGCAATACAATTCCCTCCCAAAATGAAACCCTGCTTTAATGGTATTTCAGTAAATAATTTTGGCGTTGGCCAAATTATAAATAAATAAATAAATAATTCTTTATATGCTTTTGAGGCAGAAAAAGTGACAAATAAATCTCACTCAAATAAAAAAAATGATGGAAAGGAACTATAAAATGAGATAATTATTTAGGAATTACTTGGCATTCAATTTTTTAACGAAATGACTATAATGTCCTCAAACATAAATGGTAACTTCAGAGTAATAAATGCAACTTTCATGAAAAAAGCCACTAAAATAATGTAAGAAATATATGATTATTTTCATTTCAAAAGTACTGAATCCTGAAACTGAAGCAAAATAATAATTTTAGAGTTACAAATCACAATTTTCATTAAAGAAGTGAATAAAAAAATAACATAAGAAATAACTGTTTCCATTTCTCAATTTTATTTTATAAGGGTTGAGAACAGAAATAGTCATTTTTTATTTTATTTTAAATACTTGTTTGGTTCAATTACAAATTTTCTTTGTAATGTAATGGTGCAATGTAATATTGATTACCATCTGTACATTTGGTTTGGTAATAAGGAGATTGAGAAGAAGGAAAATGTTTGAACTTTGGAGTGGGAGAGAGATGAAGGAGAAACATTGTCTTTTCACCAATGTTTTTAAAACTGACTCGAGTATTAAATTAAAAAGTCAACAATTTATGATTTACATAATTTAATTAATTGTATTAATGATCAAATTGGTGACATAATAATTAAATTAAAAAAAATTATATATACGTATAGTAATCTATAGAAACAAATATGAAATTTTTATTCAACTTAAAAATAAAACTAAATATTTTAAGTTTATCATGACTTAATAAGCTATATGATACAACATAATATCAAATAATTAAAAAAATTGGTCATTCTTTTTAAAAAATTGATAAAAAATAAAAAAATAAATTTTTAAATTTAAAGTGGATTGTAGGTGTACAATTATCATTTTGTTGGCGTTTTTTTCTTTTTGTTGTGGTTGCAAAATTAAATGGTGAGTTCTTAGAGACTTCTTCCATAATTTCCCCGCACCAAATGCTTAGAAAAAATAGAAAATGAAAAAAAAATAGAGATTGAGCAAAATGTGAGAACTATAAAACGAGAGCAAGCATGGTACTATTAATGTTCTAAAATAAACTATAGAAATTGTAAGATGATAATATAAAAGAAAAATATGAGAGCAACGAGGTTGTAGTTCCTACTAAGGGCTTGTTTAGATTTTAGTTAGTAGTTAGGTATAATTAATTACAAAATTAATTGATTAATATGATTGATTTTAATTATAATTGATTATGTTATAATACAATATGTTTAGATATTATTTTTCTGAAATTAATTTTAATTGTACAAATTGTTATAAAGGATATTACTTTTCAAAATTAAATTATTAATAAAGTTATATTTAATATTATTAAATTTGTTAAACTTTATTTAGGAAGTAAAATATATTATTTAACAGTAAAATTGAATCTATAAGCAACCTCCCAGATCTTATTTCAAAATATGATTTTGATTCAATAATCAACTATAATTGATTTTGATTTCAGTCAACTGTTTGGGTAATTTTTGGTATAATCGAGTTTTTCACCCCAAAAATTGATTATACATTCAATTCAAACAGGCTATAATTGTTGGTTCTCTACTTAAAGTGTCTGTACATTTGTTTGATGTTTAAGGTATTGAAGAAGGGGTGTGTCATGCTTCCATTGTCATAGGCAAAGTGGCAATTTTCTTTTAGCTTCATATCCCAATTTTTATAGCTACTAGCTATAGCTTTTTTTTCAACCAAATATTCCACCACATGTCCCATTTATTTGAAGTGAATGGTGGTCACTTCTTTCTAGAAGCATGGGTTAGACTTGGATCGAAAGTTAAAATTTAGTCCAAATAATAATGCCTCACATCTAAATTTGGTCGAGCTTTTCAAAGGTCAATTTTGTAAATATGTTCAAAATTTTAATTAAATTTAAATCCCTTCGAGACTTCACTTACTTGAATCTCTTCATTTTATGGGACTTTCTTTTTGCACCCAAGAGGTAGTTATTCAAGATCCTAGCAGCTAGATGGTACCTGTGTACCTAAATCCTAATGAGCAATTTCATGATATTTCATTGACATTGCACAATTTCAACCAGAAAAGATGACAATTAAAAATTTCATAAGAATATTAATTACAAATTTTAAATTATTAAAACCTTAAGAATAGATCATAGTCCTTACTTATAATTAAAAAAATTTGAATAGTGAGTTAAAAAATAACAAAATATATTTGAAATAATTTGTTACTATAGTTAGAATTTTACGAGAGTTAATTATAAATTTAGATTTTTTGCTATTAATATATAAATAAATCACTTAAGAAATCTACAAAATACAAAGCATATTTGAAAATTTTTATAGCATTAGTTAAAAATTTGTAAAAATTCATTCTGAATCTTAAGTCAATCAATAAAAAATACTTTATTGCAAGTAAGGACAATAATCTATTATTAAAATTTTAATAATTATTAATTAAGGATTTATAATTGTAATTAATGCTCTTATGGTCTTTAATTGTCATTTTCCTTTCAAATATTCTCATTTGACATTCTCCCCAAAATTAAGGAAAAATGACAAATAGGAACCCCTACGGTCCATTAATTATAATTAAAAATCCTAAATTATTAAAATCTTAATAATGGACTGTGGTTCTTATTTGAAATTTTAAAAAAATACGAATAGTTTAAAATGTCAGAAATGACTTTATAAATTTTTAAATGAGTATTATATATTCACAAATGCTATTAGAAAATTTAAAAAGTGAATTTTAGTTTCATATTGTGAAACAATCAATTTGCAACTTTTGTTCTTTGTTTCCCAATTAAGATTATCAATATTTTTATCCTATAATAGTAATTTTAACAGTATCATTTCTTTATTTTTTAAATGGTCTACCTATTTATGAACAAGAATAAAAATTTACAAAAGATTAAGTTTATATTTAGAAGTAACTTTAGTAAATTTTCAATTGACTATTGTGTATCCACAAATGTCCTTCAAAAATTTTAAAAGTGAATTTAATTTCATACAAGTAAACAATTCATTTCCAACTACTATTTTTTTATTTCCAAATTGAAGTAAACAATATTTTCATCCTATGATAATAATTTCAACAATGTGATTTCTCTGTTTTCCAAGTGGAGAGTAATTTTATAAATTTATATATATTTTAATTTCAAATAAGGACTATGATTTATTATTGAGATTTTAATGATTTAAATTCCTAATTGTAAATAATGGGCTTAGGGTCCCTAATTGCCATTTTCCGTAAAATTATACCAGTGGATCCAGTGTAATAAAGATTCTGGATTGATTTTTCCGTTCTAGCCCAAAAAAAAAAAAAAGATTCTATATTGAGAGGACTATTGACTCTGAAATGCCAATATTGATGCGTAACATTTAAATATGGTTATAATTATCATATTTTGGACTAATACGTGGGTTGGTTGAATGGATCAATAATTTATGATTTGGTATAAAAGAAAGTTAATTATTTTATACTAAATGCTAATAAATGCTTAATTAATTTATAAATAATTATCCAAAGAAATAAAACCATAATAAATAGTTTTCCTATATAATAACATAATCTTCCTTGACCTCGTAGATGGTAAAGCAATGTAGTGCAATGAAATGTTGTTGACGTTATTAAGAAGAATGGGAATTTTTAATACATACATACATGCATGCATGCATACATACATCCATATATATATATATATATATATAAAATCAAACAACAGCATCAAGAACAAGAAGTCCATAATGCTCCTCAATCAAAGAAGGGGGGAAAAAACTCATTCCTCCCCATATTCATATGCTCTCTAGATCTGTTGTCTTCTTCCTTATCAAAATCCCCAAGCACAAATCTAGAGCAATCAACAATAAAAATTGATCTAATTGATAAAAATTTAACTCATGAAATCCTATTGCCAACATGACTACCTTTTTGTTGGATAATCTATAAATACTTTGAGCCTGAAGACATATTGGCCCTGGTGAGACTCAGGCACCCTACTTGCCTAAATTTTATTTCATAAAAAAAAAAAAAATCTCTAGAGCAATCAAAGTATAAGCACGAGAACAAGCATATTCATTGTCTTCTTTCTCCAAACAAACAAAAAAATATATTAAAAAATCTTGTTAATTCAACAAGAACCAAATGAACGTTCATCCAAAGAAAAAGAAAAAGAAAAAAGAGCGTATATGGAATTCCGCTTCTAAACATCTATTTTCCTGCTAATTCTCTCTGACGGCATTATTAATTTAAAATCGTATTTTTATTTTATTGTTTGCTCCCTTCATTTTTATTTTGCATATTTATATGAGCCCTAAACATGCCTTTACATTCTATCACCAACATTCCCCATACAAAATACTTTACAAGTCATTGTAATCCTCAGAAAAAAAAAAAATTCAAGAGTTTACATTATACAGGTGCTGGATTAGACCATCTTTTCTTTGCCTCTTATTTCCATCGCACTTTTTTAAGTAAATGACCAAAAATTACAGCAAACAACTCAAATTATAAACATGGATAAAAAAAATACAGAAAATGATCAAAAAAAAAAATTATTGATCATCTTCTGCAAATTTTGAAATCAATTTCTATCATTTTTATGTCAAGTAAAATTAACTTTTATTAACAGCAAAAACTAGATTGCACTGTTTTCAAGAATGTTCATAGGCCTTTAGTTAGAAGCCAATTTTTTACTCTTAAATGAACCTGAAAATTATTGAGCGAGGTCTGTCTAACTACACAAACATGCCTTTACATTCTATCATTAATTTACTCCCCATACAAAATACTTTACAAGTCAGTAATCCTCAGAAAAACAAAATTTCAAGATAACTTATATTTATACAGGTGGTGGATTAGACCATCTTCTCTTTACCTCTGATTTCCACCTTACTTCTTTAAGTTTTCCATCAACCCCATAATCCCTCTCCATGACCAAGTTTATTCCTTCATCAGAGTACCATCCAACTCCAATACAAAGAACACCATCCTTACTGATATCCACATAGCAAGTTACACCCCCAGGAAGCCATAGCATGGTTACATCTTGCATGTCTAGCATCTCCTCTTCTCCAAAGGCGTTGGTGCTCTCAGGGAAGCTCCTCTTTTTCAGAGTCTCTGTACAGAGGTATATGAATGGGATACCGTTGCCGGCTTCTATGATATCGTCGTTGTCGTTGGCATTGCCAAACACTGGAGTTGCACTGACCTCAAAGACTTTCCAGGACCCCATCAGCTCTGATGGTCTGGTTCGTTTTCTCTGAGAGAATGGCTTGACATCAAACTCTAGATCACTGTTCAGTATGGTGATGGCATTTAGTTATTGCCTCAAGGGAGGAATGACAGTGAGAAGGGGAAAAAGGTCTAAGGCTTGGTTTGCGCGGGGGAAAAAAATTCTTTTTAATGCACAAAAACAAATGTTCTTTTATTTTATGGGAGAATGACAAAAAGAAATTACCTCACAATTAATACCTCAATGTGATCATTATCATTTAGTCTCTGAGGACTTGTCTACCATTTTGATTTTCAACAAAATGACACATTTGCCCTCAATGACTAACATAGGAAATGATTACTTTGGTTGTGTTATTAATTAAAACAAAATAGAAAATGACTACTTTCTTTCTGCAAGTTTGTGATTTGTAAATGATTTAAAAAATGACTACTTCCCTTCTAAAAATGACTATTTTAGTGTCATTTGATTGATAAACAAATTTGCAGAAAGAAAGTAGCCATTATCTATTCCATTTTCATCAATAACCCAACCAAAAAAGTCGTTTTCTATAATAGTCACTAAGGACAAATAAGTCATCTTATCAAAAATCAAAACATGAGACAAGTCTGTAGGGACTAAATAATTTTCACATTTTATGGTTCTTAAATTGTCATTTGCATATTTTGACGGTATTTTTTTTTTTTTTTCATTTTCCCTATTTTATCTCTAGAGAAATAATAAAAGACATTTTTCAGTCATAAGATCATGTTTTTCTCTATTTCATTCTGCATATCAAACAGATGAAAGTACAGAATTTGACGCAGGAGAAAGAAATTACAAGAACAAACAAGCATTCAAGATATAATGTAAGTTTCTTTTATATTTCTTACGATTTTGCCCGGTAATTTGAATTATGTGGAATTCTCTTACTCATAGTTGATGCCCAATTATGTTTATATCTTTCAGATAAAAGTGTTTTGCAGGCACAAATGCAGACTTCTTAAAGTAGAAAATAAAGCACATGTACCTTGGGTCTTTGATATTGGCAGGACTAGTCCATTCTTCTTCATAGACGGCGACCCTCATTATCTGTATGTCTGAACCACCATCTATGAATTCTATGGTATGGACAATACGAATCCTTTTATGGCAGCCTTTAACCAAGCACTATATATGAAAAATTCGTGAGAGATTAAAAGCAGATTTTTTCTGTTTGCAATATAATCTTCCAGATTTCAAGTAATAGGAAAAGAGAAAGTCCAAATATTGAAACACAACAGATTTCAATCTAACTCTCCAACATTTATCAAATAGCAAGAGCTTTATATTTACATTCAATGAGGCTATCAACCTACCAACATGAGAAAGAACTAGAAAACTTGTGAAGACTAATGAAACTACCGAAAGATAATTGGACAGGGAAAGATAAGGAACAATAATATCATAAGGTCTGCAAACATTACTGCTCAAAGAATTACTGCATATTGATATCATCTGTAGCGCCAATGCTAGATCTTATTAACAACTGTTCTAGACCTACATGATGTTCCTCAAATGTTTGCCAGCAGGTTCTCTAATGAAAATATAACTACCGTTAATCCCTGTGCGTTGCACAGGAGATGTCCATCTCAAGTTAACAAATTCTTGTGAAAATTTTTCATTTAAAATAGTTGTTGTCATAAAATAAACAAATGCAATTAGATACAATTCAATTCAAATCGAAAACAAATAATTCCAAAAAAAAAATTGTTTTACTTCTATAAAATCAAATTTTAGAAGATAAGAGACAATGAACGTATCTTCTGATTTCTTTAAAAAAACAAAAAAAAAAAAAGAATTGCAGTAGATCCAATCATGTGATGTTTAACTGATAAAAACATCCACTAGTCATGTCTTTTAAAAAAAAAATTCAGAAAAAATTAGAACAAAGATATAAAAAAAAAAAAAACGTAAGCACAAGTTTCATCTTTAACAATTACGTCACTAAAAACAGCGCTGATTACTTCAATCAATCAACATATTGCTATCACGTGAAACTTTTGCCACCACTACAATGCAAATCTATAGTTAACCATAAATTTTTATAGTCAAAGAAGCAACTAAAAAGTCACAATTAGAGAAGACAATTAACATGAAGAGATACGTCTTATGTGCAAAATGGCCATCATTATAATTTAGGAATTCCAGGAAAAAGTTTCTAGGTTTGGAACAATTAACAAGATAAATTGTTAAAAATGTTCAGAGAGGTTAATGAATGAATTATGTATTGAATTCACAGAATTGTAGACATACACAGACAGCATGCAAGCATTGTCATCAATAAAAACAGTTGCATTCTTTATTGACAAGCAGAAGCAACATGCACGTGTGTGTTGTATCATCAATAAAAACAGTTGCATTCTCTTATTGATTAAGCAGAACTGAGAAATCAATCCAATTTTCCATTTTGTCTATACAGCTTAGTCCATATTTGTTGCAAGAAAGATGAATGGATCCATATGATTGAAGCTGCTAAACTAATTACTAATGCTTGATCTATGCCAGTCAAAACTGAGACTATAGATGCTGAACTCACTTGTTCGAACTTGTAAGTTGGAGTGACATGATAATTCGTATCATCAATTTCGCCCAAAGGGATATCTACAGGACCCCTAGAGTAAGATCCATCCTGCAATTTAATTGCCACAATTATTAAAAGAATGATTGTGTGAACAGAACTAATGTTATATTTACAATTATTCTATAGATACAAACATTGTTATGCATATCAAAGGATCCGGTTGATACTAAGATTTACGGTAAATTACCCTTTGCTCCCCGGGAAGATGCTCAAATTACATGGTTTTAGATCATAGGATCCATTGATGCTATAGTTCGGATAAATTACACTCCCTTCAATTGAAAGATGCCCAATTTACGTGATACAAACTAAAATTGCAATCCCCATTATATTCAAAGATGCAGTACATTGACTAACCCTCCAACATAATATAAACCATAAGAAAGCCTATTTTGATCAAAATACCGTTATATCTATTCTTCAAATAATATAGTAAGCAATATACGTGTACTAGATCAATATAATAATCATGTAAACACAATTTTGAATAAATTCAATTTATGAATTTTAACTCCAAAATACATAACATTGAAATACAAGGTGAAAAACAACATATTTTCAAATAAGTGATGGTTTTTATTTAAAAAAAATTAATATTGTTCATCAAGATATTAGAGTCATATATTGGCTTCAGGGAGATTTGTTTATATTTCATAATAGAAGAAAGGACTATTGATACACGTAAAAGGAGCAGAGACCGAAATGGGAAAATATCATTAACAAAGCCCATTTCACTCTTCAAAACCTTATTTATAGAGATATTAAACTAATTACCCAATCTACCCTTTTATTCTTAATCCCTTAATTGCCCCTCATTCCCTTATTCCGATATATCAACTATGTAATTTGGGTATCTGAGGAAGGGGTAGTAATTTATCGTCATTTATCCTAAACTTCAATACATTTTCTCAATATAATGAGATTTTTTGAGGGCTTAAAATTAAAAATGACATCTACTTTCAAAGAAAAACATGATGATTTCTATGAGAGCAAAACAGATAATCAGGACACATAGCGAGTTAATTGCATCTAGAGTCCGAAGTTTCAACCTGAAATATCCATAGCAAAAAAGATAGATAATTCCAAAAGATTAATTTATTTAAACTTTGATTGAAGAATGTGAGTAATGCTACTGGATAGTATTTGAGGCAACCATATTCATTCGAACATTCAATTTCATATTAACCCATGTATGCAAAATAAGCCACAAAACAATGGGATTAACAGGGCTAAATGACAACCCTATTCATTCAAGACACTCTACTGAGCAAGATATTAGTCTAATTAGGAGGCGTTAACTATATAGGAAGGTCTTGTAGAGTGAGACAGAGTGCACCAAATTAAAAATTACAAATGATCCAGGAAATTATTTTTTTATTAAGGAAGAGTTATCTTGGTGTAGCCAAAGTAAAGCTATAATGTTAGATGAAGCACTCGCTCCTGCGTCAAATACTCTTTCTATTTAACCACATCTAGCTTCAATGCCGCATTTTGAGCTTATGCACACAAAGGTGTTTGAGCTTGAAGGGTACACAAACCACAAATCCACTGTATTTTGCAAGAAAACTCAAATATGATAAATGGGGAACCAAAAACGATAAAATGCCTAATCACATGATCATAATCAATTCAAAAGCTTAGGATATTCAATAAAGGCACATGGAAACTTTAATTAATATCTCTAATAAACATGCGACTCTCTTAGTTAAATCTAGAATGTGAATCAAAAGACTAACAATAGAATTTGTAATAAAAAAATAAATTAAACCAATTAATCATGCAGCTGCAGCACCAATGTTCTATACAAAATCGTAAACCTCAACTACATGAAGATTGGAAGCAAGATTGAGAAGGACAAAGGCAGATTCCTTAGTTTGTGCTAAAAAGAAAAGGCATGGAAGAACTATCAACTGCTTAAGCAAGTTAGAGGATCAGTGTTGTTGATTGCATGATAAAGGTCACCAGAGCCAGTGATTTGGACCTGGTAAGGGAGGTCATTCAGTGTTGCGGTTGTCTTTAACAAGATTTCTGATTTCTGGAGCACGCTCTGGGTTTCAATTCTCAATCAAGAATTCTGATTTTTGGATCTTCTAAATTTAAGATTAGATTTTTCTTCCTATCAATCTGATTTCTGCTGGGTTTTGATGTTTGGTTTTATGCATAATGATGATTGACAATGGTGAGTTTGCTAGGGAAGATGAACGATGGAGGAGGAGGGAGGGGAATTTTTTATGCAGTCACTTTACATTTATTTTTCTTGTGATTAAAAACTAACTATCATCCCATCAGTTTTTTGTATCATACCAAACATATTCATATTGATCAGTATTCCATTCTATTCCATTCCATTCATATCCTTTTTATGAACCAATCAGACCTAGAATACAATTGATAATGGACAAAATCAATATGGTAGTAATATTGAACTATATAAGCTTGCAAAAATGAGTTAAACCAAAGTTTAGGATCCTTTTGATCTGTCACATAGTGGTTCCTATGTGATGAATATTGTTCATTGAGTTGTTTTATAAGTTATTGTTCCTTCAATTGCAAGTTTTTTATACTAGGTTCAGGTTAGCTTCTTGTATACAATCTCTATATGTGGGCATGCATTAAGAAATTAGAAATGATGCACTTGTACTGCGCTGTATGGGCCTATCATCCACAACAGTCTCAGTGTGAATAGATAAACAGCTACAGCTGCCATGGTTAAACAGACCTTACATAAAATAACTGTCTTCCTCCTTAGTTTTGTAGGCTTTTACAATCTTTTCATGACAATATTATTGTTGGAAGTGGGCTGTGGGCCAATGTAACCTAGGCCCATTACCAATTTTTCCTCAGCCCTACTTAGTTGTTCTGTTAGCATATCCATTTCATTCAAGATATTTTACTGATCTGTAGGGATTTTTAGAATGGAAAAAATGGTAGAAAATCGGTTGAGATGGTTTGGGCATGTACAAAGAAGATCAAGGGAGGCACCAGTGAGAAGAGTGGAACATATAACTTTGAGTCCGATTAAGAGAGGTAGAGGAAGGCCTAGGAGAACACTCTTGGAAGTTGTTGAACGTGATCTCTTAATTAATAATATTTCTAAAAGCTTGATAAATGATAGAGCACAATGGCGTCTTGCAATCCATGTAGCCGACCCACCTAGTGGGATAAAGGCTTGTTGTTGTTGTTGTTGTTTGTAGGGATTTTTAGAATCAGAATATTTTCTATTATCTTTATTAGTTATTAGGGCAGATTTAGTGCGATTCCATCATATCTTCTCCTCTATATATGTATGCTCCAGACTTTTGAATAAAGATAGAAGTTTTTGCACCACAAATTCACATGGTATCAGAGCAGCGCCTCCTATGCCGTATAAGGCAGTGCTAACCGGTCCCAGAGCCTTCGCCACAGATGGAGAAACTTCTCTAAACTCCACTGCACAAGGTGGAGGCTCAAACAGGACTGCAAATTCAGGAGGGACTGCTGCAGGTTCTTTTGGGAATTCGCATACGGACTCTTCTTCTCAACTTATCATCACCCATTGACTCAACAGCAACAATTACTTGCAATGGTCCAGAAATGTGCTCACGTTTGTGCGAGGTCGCAACAAGGAGCGGTACTTGACTGGACATCCGAAGGTGCCAGAGATTGGTGACCCTAAATATGAAGTGTGGTGTGTAGAAAACAATCTGGTCATGACCTGGTTAGTTCACTCTATGAACACTGAGATCCACGAGAATTATGATCTTGATAACATTGCTCAGGAAATTTGAGAATCTGCACAGCATACCTACCTTGTTCAAGAAAATACAGCAGCTATCTTCCACATAAAATGGGCTCTTCGAACTCTAACGCAAGGGGAGAAATCAATTACACTATATTACACCTCCTTGATGCGGTTGTGGCAGCATATAGATCTATATGAAGTTCATCAATGGTCTTTTCATGCTGATGAGGTGTATTACAAAAGGTTTGTTGAACATGAGAGATGTTATGAATTTTTCCTTGGCCTTCATGACTCGTTTGAGGATGTCAGAGGTCGAATAGTGGGTATAAAACCTCTTCCTTCACTTGATGAAACATTTAATATGATAAAATATGAGGAAAGCCACAAGGCTCTTGTTCAGCTTCCTTTCTCTACTCCTTCTTTACCAACTGTTGAATCCTCGGCTATGGTAACCCGAGGCAATCTAGGAGGAGATTTAAAAGGGAAGAAGTCTCTTCGGTGTGATCATTGCAACAAGAATAGTCACACTCGAGAGACCTGTTGGCAAATACATGGTAGACCCGCCCACTTGAAACAAAAGAATAAAGGTGAGAGCAAAAGTTTTGCAATCAATCAAACTGAAGGAAATTCACTAAATAATGAAGAACTGGTTGTGCTGAAATGACTCCTAGAAAGGTATGCTCAAGAAAAACCAAGTGAGAAACTCTCTCCCTTAGTTACATTGGCGCATGCAGGTACAACTCTACTAACTTTCTTGAGTGCTATTACTGGAAGTAAAAATATTTGGGTTGTGGATTCTGATGCCACAGATCACATTACTGGATTTCGGGAGTTGTTTTTTGAGTTTAGCCCTTATTCAGAGCACACTCATGTACAAGTGGCTAATAATGCTTAACCACAAGTTACGGGATCTGGAATAGTTGTTATTTTAGAGTCTATTATGTTGAAAAATGTGTTATATGTGCCTGATATTCAGTGTAATTTGCTGTCTGTTACGTGCATGACCTGTCATTTAAATTGCCTTGCTATGTTTGACAAATTTCACTGTGTTTTTCAGGAATTAGCCTTGGGGAAGATGATTGGCAATGCTAAGGAACACAATGGACTCTACTACCTTGAAGGAAAACCCAAAGATAAAGACTTCTTGGCTGATTCTAATTCTGTTTCCAAGCCTGTTTTTGCTTCCACTGTTATGTCCCAAGAAAATACTTTATTATGGCATTTTCGATTAGGCCACCCTAGTTTTGATTATATGAAAATCTTATTCCCAAATTCCATGAATAAAGTCAATTTTCATTGTGATATTTGTCAATTTGCAAAACAAACTCGCAATCCTTATCCTATCTCTACTTATGCTCCCACTAAAACTTTCACTCTTGTGCACAGTGATGTGTGGGGTCTCTCAATTGAAACTCCCTCTAAAGCTAAGTGGTTTATTACTTTTATTGATGATCATACTCGTCTTATGTGGCTGTTTTTAATGAAAGACAAGTCTAAAATTGTTACTCTCTTTAAAAATTTCTATAAAATTTCAAACTTCCATTAAAATACTTCGTAGTGACAATGGAACTGAGTATCTAAACACAAATTTTCAAACCTTTCTTACTAAAAAAGGATACACCATCAAACTTCTTGTGTGCATACACCCCAAGAAAATGGAGTGGCTGAGAGGAAAAATAGACATCTCTTAGAGGTGGCTAGATCTCTACTATTAGGTAGCAATGTACCCAATAAGTTTTGGGGAGATGCAGTTCTTACTGCTGCTTATATCATCAATCGTATGCCATCAAAATTCTCAAGTTCAGAATGCCGCTCCAAAGCTTTTTAGAGTCTTATCCTCACTCACACCTTATTAATTCTCTTCGAAAAGGGTTTTTGGGTGCACGGCTTTTGTGTTTAATGAAGAGGGTGGGAAACTTGATCCTAGATCCATTAAATGTCTCTTCTTGGGTTTCTCCTTGACAAAAAAGGGGTACAAATGTTACTCTCCTGAAAAACAAAAGTTCTATATCACTATGAATGTTAAATTTGTTGAAACACTACCATTCTATTCCAAATCAACCATTCAGGGGGAGAATGCTAGTGAATGGTTAATTTGTGCCACTATAGAGAATGATCACTTAAGTAATCAATCCACTATCATCACTAATACTGAACAGCCAAATTCTGAACCTTTCTGTGCCAGTCAGCCCAATTCTGATTCTGAACCTGGCTGTGCTGCAGCACCTAATCTTGACCTTACTGCACCTACTTCTGAAGCTGAAACTCCTTTTGATTATCATACCAGTCAAGAACAGCCCTCTACTGACCCTTATGAATCTGTCATTGACCCTATTATGGATGAAAACAAGGGAAAATCAGCCTGTGTAGCTCATTCATAGCGAAGGTTCCATTGATGTTCCAAGGCAAGTCATGATTCACAATCTGAGGTTAATCCTAAAGATCTTCAATGGCCTATTGCTCTCAGTAAAGGCAAGAGAAGTTGCACCTGACACCCCATTGAAAGGTATGTCTCTTATGATAAGCTTAATGCTTAGCTTAAGACATTTTTACTACTCTTGATAGTGAAGAAATACCTAGAACTTTTGAAGAAGCTAAATCTGATCTGAAATGGAAATTGGCCATTGAAGAAGAATTGAGGGCCTTGGACAAAAATCAAACCTGGGAAATTGTTGATATGCCTTGTGGGAAATCAGTTGTAGGCAGTAAATGGGTCTTTACTAAAAAATACAACTCGGATGGGAGTCTAAATAAATATAAAGCACGACTAGTTGCTAAAGGTTTTACCCAAACCTATGGCATCAACTATCAAGAGACATTTGCTCCTGTGGCTAAATTCAATACTATTAATGTTTTGTTATCTCTGGCTGCAAATTTAGATTGTCCACTACATCAACTTGATGTGAAGAATGCCTTCCTAAATGGAGACTTAGAAGAGAAAGTGTGCATGGAGATACCCTTGGTTTTGAGAGGACCCGAGAATGCAAACAAAATCTGCAAGCTCCATAAGTCCCTCTATGGACTAAAACAATCACCTAGAGCTTGGTTTGAAAAATTCACACGTGCTATCAAAGGATTTGGTTATAACCAGTGTCAAGCAGATCACACTTTATTTGTAAAGAGGTCTGATCAAAAGATTGCTGTACTGATTGTTTATGTAGATGATATTGTGCTAACAAGTAATGACACTGAAGAAATTGATAAAATGAAGAAGAAACTTGCTGCCCAATTTGAGATTAAAGATATGGGCTATCTTAAGTATTTTCTTGGGTTGGAGGCAGCTCGATCTTCTTAGGGCATCAATGTCATGCAGAGAAAATACACTCTGGATCTTCTTAAGGAGACTGGTATGATGGGTTCTAGACCTACAAATACTCCAATGGAGCTTAATTGCAACCTGCAAGTAAAACCTGAAGGGAAATCAACTAATAAGGAGAGGTACCAGAAAATGGTAGGAAAGCTAATTTATTTATCTCACACCCGGCCAGATATATCATTTGCTGTTGTGGTTGTAGGTCAGTTTGCTAGTAATCCACAAAAGGAGCATATGGAAGTTGTCTATCGTATTCTCAGATACCTCAAGACAACTCCAGGGAGGGGATTATTGTTTTCTAAAGGAGACAGAAAGATTGTAGAAATCTACACAGATGAAAACAAGAAAATATCTAACACGAAAAGTGAAACAGATGTAGAAGTTTATATTGATGCTGATTGGGCTGGATCCATTCACGATAGGCGCTCTACTACTGGGTATTGCATCTTTGTGTGGGGGAATCTTGTGACTTGGAGAAGTAAGAAACAACCAATCGTGTCTAGAAGCTCAGCGGAATCTGAATATAGGGCCTTAGCCCTTGGAATTTGTGAGGGCATATGGATAGTACAGTTACTCAAAGAGCTAGGCATAGAACAACATACTCCAATTAAAATGTGGTGTGATAGCATGGCTGCCTTGAAGATTGCCAACAATCCAGTTCAACATGATCGTACTAAACAAGTGGAAATTGACAGACATTTCACCAAGGAAAAAATAGAAGCTAAAGTCAACATTCCATCAAGAAAGCAAGTTGCAGATGTGATGACCAAGCCTCTCGTATGGAACAAGTTTGATGAACTAATCGGCAAGCTGGGAATGGTCAACATCTATTCGCCAACTTGAGGGGGAGTGTTGGAAGTGGGCCAACGTAACCTAGGCCCATTACCAAATTTTCCTCAGCCCTAATTAGTTGTCTGTTAGCATATTCATTTTTTTATTCAAGATATTTTACTGATCTGTAGGGATTTTTAGAATCAGAATATTTGCTATTATCTTTATTAGCCATTAGGGCAGATTTAGTGCGATTCTATCATATCTCCTCTATATATGTACGCTTCAGATTTTCAAATAAAGATAGAAGTTTTTGCACTGCAAATTCACAATTATCTTACAAAAGTTAAAAATATTACACAACTTGATGTCATCACATAACTAGCAAGTTATGTTTTGTCAACCATTCACAAAGGCTACAATAAACTATTCAATTAGAAAAAGGAATCACATAGGTAACAAAATGCACCAAAGAACAAAGTTGGAGAAATTAATTTTCTATCAACTGTCACAAAGAGTACTTGAATAACAATGAGTATAGTAGCAGATTGACAACATTCTAACCAAGTATCATGGTAGCCTAATGACTGAGGAGGCACTACTTCTAAAATATCAATCTGCTACCACCCTGAAAAATTCCCTCATCCCAGCTGACATAACCTTTGAGCTCTTGATTATAATGTCATATTTTGATCCTAACAGCATGAGTACACTAGTTCTTTCACTCCACCTTAAGCTAATAGAAGAGCAAGAGTAACCTTTGTCCAAACATGATCTTAGGCATTTGTAGCACATGAAGCATAGGGAACAATTCTTGTGCTAAACCAATAGGGCCATGTCAAGTTAGAGTTTGATATCTAGTTCTTTACAACTAAGCATCCTCTTATTTACAGCCACGACACAATTTTAATGTCATGGAAGTGAATATTTTTGGCAAATCTTAACATTATGTGTGCCTCAATTAACATTAATCAACATTATATTTCCACTGCAGCAACTATGAAAATTATATATCAAAAGAGTTTAGTGCTCCTCTTCATCAATTCCAGCATCAAACAATAATAGGAAAGATCAAAGGGAGAAGAAGCACAAAAAGGCCCACATACATAAAGGAGTTGAAAACAAACACATTCAATTACTGAAACAGAAAATTCAGGAAGTTTATTTGTATTGTGAAAATATTCAGACAGTTTTTTAATTCACAGAACCATAAAAATATATCTTTTCTTGTAGGTATTAGTGACAACATAGGTTACACATCCCACGCTGAAGGGAAGTCAGTAAAATATAACACCAATACAACAATATAATCATTTGTCCTGGCTATGAACAATAACTGATGTCTACAAAGAAATCTATGCTAGAACGTAAGAGGGACAGCTTACTTCAAAGTAAATAAGGCCCGGTTCACATTCCATAACATCTTCTTCCATCACATCACTTCTTTCAAAGTTGAAGGACTCAAATGTAGGCAACACAGTGCTTGTTGCATTGTCAGTGATCTTTTCTTTTATATGTAAAGGGGCACCACCATCTCTGGATCCTTCTTTAGCCATGTCGTTGCCTTCAGTATGCTGCAGTGTTTCACCAAAAGGGTTCAAAGTCACCCAATTAATTTTTCTCTGAATCTGTGATGTCGGTCTACCAGACGGTGATGGCACTGCCTCAACACGGGAAAGGGTGTAGCAGTCATATAGGTTTTTCATTTTTGTTACCTATTTCAACTGGCTCCATTTCAGCAGTAAGAGGAGAAAATACTGCACCTACACCCTTCCAAATCCCACTGACACTGCTAGCAAATGTGTTCCAAACTGGTTTTATTACTGTTCCTGAAAGAGTCATTTTTGTCACCTTCCAATCTGAAATAGAAATACGAAGTACTAATCGTTCTACATATAATACAAACATTGAATAACAAATAAAGTAAAACAATTTTTTTTCTTTTAATAGAGGGTTGGGCCCAAAAGTCCATCTTTGGGAATGCTTTATTTGAATTTTGTCCAGAAATAAAAGAGTTTAAGGTAATTTGTTATTTTGTCTTTCACTTAACACATTATCAGTCGTCAGCTTTGAATGTCCAAAATATTTGAGATTCAATGCATGTAAATGGCAGGTTTCTTCCTCATTCTTATCCAAGGCATCTTTATTCATAAGGAAACAAATAAAATTCCAAATTTCAGATAGGATTGTCAAGGATACCAAGTATTAATCTCATTGCTATCTTCATAGCTTATTTTTAAAACAATATCTTAGCGTCCAAATCATCACTTGGCCACTCACCAAAATACATTCTCCTTTCCAAATATTTGCCCAAATTGAACCCACTTTTACATACCTGGGTCTGAAGAACCGTTTCAACCTCCATCAACATAGCCCCAGAGACCAACACTCTACCACCCCTACCTCCCTTCCTCTTCACCATGCTCCTTCCCTTCTGCTTCCTCCGACTGGCCCTCGCCTTCTCTTTCTCGGCCGTGGCATTCGCGAGGTCGTTGTCAACACTCCAGACGTTGTCCTTATTGCCCCTTATTCGCAGCCTCTCTTTGGGACCAGAGTTATGATGGGGTTTCTGGGCCCGAGCGACGAGCTTTCGAGAACAAGGGCTTGGAAAACAACAGGATGAGGAAAAGAGGGAGGAGGAGAACAGGTTGTGAGCTGAGGAGACGGTGCCGATTGAATCCTAGAAGGTGGTGGTCACAGTGGCGAGTGGCGAATGCCTTGGTGAGGTGCATGTTCGTGGACTTGGGGACCGAGAACTAGCCGGAATTGTGGTGATTCAGCCAAACAGGTAATTTCTTGTCTCCCGTTTTGTTTTGGTACAACGTTCAAGATTTTAATTATGGGACTTATTACCTCGGTTGGAGACTCATTTACGATTTAATGATCGAACTGTAATTAAACTGTAATTGAATTAATTATAAATAAATTAATATATTTTAAAATTATTAACTTTTTATCTAAACTTTAGAAAACTAGCTACAGCATTTGAACAATACTATCCTAGTTCGGTTTCTGCGTAGCGTTCAGACGAGGTGCATTTGCTTCTTCTTCTTTTTTGTCCCTGTCAAGTTCAGTTTGTTGTGGTTGCACGTGATTCAAGGAAAAATAGTGCGTTTTTCTCTCCATTTGGTTGTCACTTGTGTTGGTATGTTCGTTGACGTGTGATTTGCTTGGGCATCGAGTCGTTCTTCTTTCTTTGTGGTTGAGACACTGGTTTTTTTATTCCCCACTAGGTTGTTGAATTCAAATCGGTGTGCATGTTTGGTGAGCCTGTTTGTCTTGTGCGGATCCAATTTTGTTTATGTAATGTCTGTCTGAAGTTACCAAACTGCACCCATTCCCTAACATACAAAGGTAATTACAAGTTCTTAAGCCCTAAGTTACCACAAATTACAAATATTAAATATTAAGAAAATTAATTCTTATAAATAGTTGGAATTTCAAAAATTTTTGAAAACAAGTTACAACACTAAAACATATGTATTTATGTACAACGAAAGCGCTTATAATGCATAAATATCATACGATAAAAAAACAGGGGCAAAACAATCATGTTTGCCAAAAAGGGATCATATGTTGCAGCTCATATGATAGATTTTGTTATCATGACAGTTCGACTAATACGAACTTTCAACATGCACCATTTTCACATAAGAGCAAGGGAAAGGAAGGAGAAATTGAGTATTGAAAGGAATAGTTTGTAATTCTATAGTCATTCTTATTTATTTTGGGTTTTGTAACGAATTGCATATGCATATGCCAACTTAGAATTCATTATTGTTGTGTAATGCATTTAGATGAACTGTACTGTAAACTGTGGGTATCTCGACCTGAGGTATTGTAATTGTATTATTGTAGTGTTGTGAAAGGTTAAAATACTAGTGCAAGTGCTAGTTTTAAGTTGATTTATACGTTGTTTGGTCGTTTGGAAAGATCATTACTTGTTTTACCCCTAGTGGAATTTATATCAAATATGGGGTTTTGGCAGCTAAATCTTGTTGGGTTATTGTTGTTGTTGGGATTTGAATGTTTATACAGGTTATTGTGGTCCATTTGAGTTGGTTTGAGTGGTCCCATGGCTATTGGCACTTGGCTTGGGAGTTTGGACACCTTGGTAGTGGTTTTTCAAGGAAAATTAGTCATTTTGGATTGAGTGTCCAAATCTCATTTAATTTAGTGTTTAGGTGTGTGATCAGTGCAAATAGCTAGATGGCTCTAAGAGTTACGTTTCGACATTGAGTCACTTAAATTGAACGCCGAATGGTGAAATGGCTTGCTCCAGAAGTTGATTCGGAGAGATGCCATGATAGCAATTGCTATCATGATAGGGGACGCATACAACGCACAAAAGGGAAGTTTCCCTCTGTATAGTCTGCCGCGGCAGATGTCACACTACACCGCAACTTATTGTGCCCTATTGTTGAGAAATTTTTAGTTCTACTCATTATTTATATGTGACAAATTTTCATGCTTTCATGTCTTGTTTATTTGTTTTAAACGATAGTTTGAGGTCAAACGGTCTATTAAAAAGTGTTTATAGAATTCCAATTTTTTGAACTTCTTTCTAATCCTTGTGTTATGATGACCATTTTCTTGAGATTAGACTATTTACAATTATCATAACGATATTCCATGTTTGATGTCCTGTGTGTTTGGTAATGTAAGGATGACGTCACAAAATGCATCATGTGGGGTTGTTTTATGTTGTGTTTCAATTAAATGTCTTCTTAAATTCATTTATCAGTGCCCTTTATGACATATTTTCTTAATTATTTTCAAGTTTGTAACCAAAGGACATGATAGGGTTAAGACTACATTTTATACTGATTCACATGATCTAACTACTAGGAATCATCCATGATGATAAACATATGTCTTGGATTTCCTTAACAATGCATATAATTCTTTATATTTTAAAGATAGGCTATCTTAGCCCTTACGTTGACTGTGGTTGAAGACTTAAATAAGTACATGTTGTCCCTACTCTTTAGAGAAGAAGTTGTATAATTGAATTTCGATAGTGTTATGCTTTATGATGGGGAAATGAATTCACTTAATGACTTGTACTTTACAAATTTCCTAAATTCAAATCATATTAACAGGCCTCCCAAATCATGAAATAAGGCTGAAAGTTGGTACCCAATTATTTTAATGCAGAATAGTGATAATTTATAGGTTATATAATGGTACACGTCTTATAGTTATATAAATTGAAAAACATGTTATTGAGGCTTAAGAATGTCTGGGTCAATTGCAAGGACAAAAGTATATATAACATGTATTGGTATTTGTTCATTTGATTCCAGGTTATCATTTACTATGAGGATGCAATTTCCCATTACTTTAGCCTTTCCAATGATCATCAATAAGAGCCAGGGATAGAGCCTTTGCTATGTCAATTTGTATCCACCTTGTCTTGTTTTTCATCCACGAACAATTATACATTACTGTTTCTTGTGTTTAAAGTAAGGAGGGTTTAAAAATATTAATTCTTAATGGGTGGTCAATCTATAGATAAAAACTTCTAATGTTGTTATAGGAAAGTTTTCAATAATTTGATATAATTAATGATGAATTTTCGTTAACCTGCTTCCTATCGTATCCATTTACACTACGCATTTAGTTTTTAGCAACAATTTTTTTAACTCTAATATACATATTTAATATTAAAGACAATAATTACATAACCCTACTATGTATTGGATGACATGGAGAAGGTGTTCTGCTACAAGCAATGATTAAAAAACCAAAGCGAACTGGACGGTTGGACTGGTTTGTCTGTCAACAAGTTCGGATTATGGTTCGGTTAGTATGTAAAAACTATTTTAGGGGTTGAGCTGAGTTAGGCCATTTCAGAACAGGAACTAGAATCAAGCTGAAAACTGAATCCAGTTTTCAAGAACCAGATTGTTCAAAAAAATTTATTTTTTTATCATTTTTTTAAGAAAATGACCCATTTTTTTTAATTATTTAATATTATATTGTATCATGTGACTTGTTAAATCATGACAAATTAAAATATTATTTTTTTTTATTTTATGTTATATCATGTGGCTTGTTAAGTCATGATAAATTTAAATATTTGGTTTTATTTTTAAGTTAAGTAGTAATTTTATATTTATTTCTTATATTTAGATTATTATATAATATATAATTTTTTAATTAATTATTATATCACCGATTTAACCATTAATCTAACTTGATTGAATCATGCAAACTATAAACCATTGACTTTCCTAGTCTAGTATCCGATTGATTTTGAAAACATTAGCTAAAAGTTATTTTTTGGAAAAAAAAAATTCCTACAAATTAACATTTATTTATAAAAAATGTAGTATAAATGCACGGTACTTTACTAGTTTTGCATATACGATGGATCAACTAATATATGCTTATTTTATATAATAAACAATTACAAATTTTACAGAACATGATTAATTATTAACTAAAAAATTATAAGATGAATTAGGTTGTTATAGAGGGAAAATAGCGAATGTTTTGAATCTGCAAAATTTTTTATTTTGAATCTGTTTTTTTTTTTTTTTAAGTATAAGTGCTTTCATTTGCTAAGCATGAAATATTATTATTTTTTTGGGTATGGGAAGGAAGTTATATTTTTGAAAACATTAAATTGCCAAATAATATCCATCTTTTTATGTATTTCTATGCTCTTCTAGCATTTCATTAAATAATTACAGTCCAAAGACATTGAATAACTCAATATTTTGCTGACGAAATAAAACATCAACTATTATAAATTTCTTTTGACATATAATTAGTTTGGTCATATATAAATAAATTTGTACAAAAGACTTAAAGATACTGACATAATAAAAGTAATACGACATCTTCAAGAATAATCAATATTGTAGTCAAAGAGCTATTTGAGATATTAATAAGGATTATAGTTCTTTTCTATGTTATACTTTGAATTGATTATTATTTGCTTAAATTTTTGTAATGATTTGCACTTCTCCATCAAAATTAATTATGATTATGTCATTTACATTTATTATTCGTTCAATTGGTCGCAAATTAATGCAATTCAATTAAAGATTACAACAAAACTCAATAACACATCAGCATGGTTGATTTCAAATACATAATATGTAACAACAATAATATCCTATAATACAGTTTATCCTACAAGAAAGTAACTTTAAAGAAAGCATGTATATTAATCTAATTAGCTGATATATCACCTGTGCATCGAGGTAGGACACTAGTTATATATACATACCTACATATATATATATATATTTACAACTTTATGCCTCCTATTTTGTGAAAAATAATTTTATATAAGGATAAATCTAAACAAGTCTGCCTAAATTTATTTTACCTAGACATTGGAACTTAAAAAAATTTCAATTGAAAATATTTTGCAGTGTATCCTAAATTCCTGATAGAGAGCAGCAGCATCTCCTTAGTTATAAAAGGCTTGACATAGAGTTTTAAGCGAGGTCTGCACCTCCAACTCCAGGAACAAGATCAAACAGTTTCTCAACATTGGCAACCAATGGAAATCAGGGAGCTAACAAGTTAACCAAACTTCACATTAGAGCCAGTTGTTACGAATCCTGTGACCTATGCCCTACGGTCTCAAAACTTTATCTTCAAAATAACCATTTCTCGGAACCAAACCTCACCTCAGGCCTGAAGGGATATCAGGTTAGATGCATGAGCGAAACCTGTCTCTGCCCGCATATCTTAGATATCAGATTTATCGCCTTGTAAAAGTAGCTATAGGCACAAAAATAACTGCCAAGGCCGCTCACATCTTCCAAACAGGTGTGCAGTATAGCAATATCCCAAAAAAGAATGAAACGCAAATTGTAATCATAGCATATAAATATGCTCTCCAAGGATGCATGCTTTCTCTCATGGCATTAAACTCAGCAGCAAAAGTAGATACCGTACTGAGACAACCCAGTAAGCCAACTGTATGCCCGTGACAACAGTGTCACAGTTTTTGTTGTTCACCTGCATAAAGCCCCATATATAGCTCAGAACCTTCGCATTTATCATGCAAATTATTAAACTTAAGTGGAAAATAAGGCCCATCATCAAAAACGAAAAGATAGAACAATAAAAGGGTTGGGCAAGGACAGTGATTTAAAGAATAAATACCAGTCAAAATTACAGGGAAAACATAACTTTGGATTCCTGCTTGAGTTTTGCTATAAGTCTCTGTAATTTTTTTTATGTTTTAAGTCCTTACACTTTTATTTTTTAATGTTCTAAATCCCTATAACATTACTCATAAAAAGAATTGGAACATCGAAAAAAATTGTAGGGACCTATAATAAAACTCGAGCAAAGTGTAAATACTCAAAGTTATATTTTCCTAAAATTAAAGCATGATAATAGCATGCCCACAGCATAACAACGGAGATGATTTTCTATGGCAGAAGAAAAGGGAGAGATCCAATCATCAAGGGAAATAAATAACACTCTCAAACCAATCCTTGTAACTTACTGATTTCTTCAGAGTAGCAAGTGCAGCCATGACACAAGCAGCAGAAACAGTGGCAATTAGAGTCCCGAATGGAATCCATTTGAAAACCGTTTTCCTATTCCACGACCATTGAGTCGGGCTAATAACCACCTAATCCACACACCTAGAGGTCCAACCATGCATGCAAACCACAACTGAGCTGTACTGCCGCCATGCTTGAACTCCATGGCTACAAGCGCACAACTAATACCCCATAGCAATCCTAGCATTACCAAGAGCACACCATAACTGACAGATGATGTGTGCATTTGGCCACCTTCCAGTTGACCGTAGAGCTATGATTTTGACTTCTAGAACCCATTTTAAGCTTGCTGAGAAGCCACTTAAAACCTTTGGCTGTCTCTACTCCAAATATGATGGAAAAGGCAACAAGAAACAGACCTGCTAGATACCAATCGTTCATAAATTCATGTTGTCAACTAGAACATACTGAAATAAGGAAGAAATTTAATTCACACTATTTGGATAAGAAATAGAGAGGGGGGAAAGGAGAGAAACAATGAGTGAGAAAAATGCTAGAAAATTATACATATCAAATGTGCCAGATTACCTATTAAAAAGCCAAGCACAAGGAAGAGCCAATGTCCAGAAACACCAAAGTTCAAGCATTCCTGATTCCAACCACTGAAAGTTGTAGGCTCCCCAAGTAACCAGTAGTTAGTGCAATGGCTAGATGTTCTGATACATTGGATATGTCTTCTTTAAATACAACACCAAACCATCCCATTAAAAAGGAACCAACCTGAAAGAATTTATTAAAAAATTATGTTATCATGATCTCTAAATGGGGTACCTTAGAACAACCTAAATGTAAACAGTGTTATTAATTAAACAGCAAGGAAGAAATAGTAAGCAACAACTTACATAAGTTGCCAAATTCTAAAGGTCAAATTGAAATCATGTCATAGAGACAACACTTCTAAACTAGTGTTTATTGTGAAGTATTTGTGTTAAGACCCAATGGAAATAGAGGGTCTTTTCAAAATGCGTCTCCATAATTTTTTCAGCCATAAACACCCAGATAAAATAAGGATACCTCAGTGTGCCATAGGGAATGTAACACTATAAAAGCTCCCAATCAAGCACAATCCCATTAATACATTTTAGGCAAGTAAAAATAAGATAAAAAAAAAACAGAAACAAATAAAGAAACTAACAAAATAATTGCATTAATAAGTCACAATGAAACATTTTGGTTTCAAGCATTTCTAAATTTCTCACTTTCACAAAAACGATGCTGCAATATGCTATTCAGTGCTTAATAATCCATAATTCATTAAAGATGTCACCACATGAAAACCCTCTGTAGTTAGTAGCATTCTCAAGTCATTTAACATCTTTCACTTGGTGAAATATCTGGAAGCTTTATTTTGCCCAAAAAGAAAACCTACTGTTTTATTTATCTCCTTGGGCGGCTTTATACGACAGTAGCTGCCAGGTACACGAACCAAGGGTGGGAAGAAAAACTAGAACATGTTTCATTACGATGTATGAATGGGTTTTGTAGTTATGATATGATCTGTCATAGGCAGCGGAGAAGATGACATATTCTTTGGATTTCTTGGAACAGTAACTGAAACTGTTGTCTCTTTCTTTTCTCAAGAAGGAGCCTGAGTTGGGGAGGAGCAGAAACATCAGTCGATCTCTCCCTCCCTCCCTCCCTGTATTTATTGGCTGGTCAACAGATAGGGCCCTTTTGCTTCATCATCTCAATCCTTCTCGTGATGGTGATTGTTTAGCTAACCCTCTGTCCACAGTCCCTCACATGATAGCCTTCTTAGAACTCGTTCATTACCTTGCATAATTAACATCAGCTCGAAATTTACGGTCCAAGCAATTTCCATTTTCTTCACCAAAAAAATATAATAATGACTTGAAAAAGAGTCAAGAAATATATAAGGGAGAAGACTAATAGGTCAAATAGCCGTGCTCATGTAAGGCTTTTAATGAGAGCAGACAGCCAAGCAGTTAGATGGAGATGGTCACCACTCATCATAATAACCTCAGAATTCAGGCCTCTTACTATTCCTCTTCTTGATGTTGTGTTGTGTTGCACGCTTCCACAAGCCTCTAGCCGTAGGATTGCATATCTCTCTCTCTCTCTCTATCTCTCTCTGAGTGAACGCATTTAACCCTAGAAAGAGAGACTGTGTGTATGTGGGTGGGAAGGCATTTGTGATGTTATTAACTTTCTTTAAACAGTGCGTCTCAATCACCAAATTAATTTGGAACTTCCATACTCCAGACAGAATATTAAATTTTGTTCCCTTCCTCCGCTAGCTCTCTCTTTTCTCCTTCATCAATCTTTCTTTCTTTCTTTCATTGCTTATTCTCTTACACATAAAACTTCTATCCTAAAATAGCAACACAAAGTTGTCATCATTATTCCTAAAAGGTTGGGTTATAAGAGCAGTCATTTATGTGAATTCTGATGTCAATTAAATCCCATCATTTCTCCTAAAAGCTGTCAACACATTATTTTAGCTTCAGAGATAGTTTTAACGTCAAGAAAATGCCATTTCAGTAGCACGCAAGCTTATTGATAATCCGTGCATGAGATATAGAGGGAGAGAGAGGACCATTTCGAAGGCAGGTCGGGGTAAAGAATGTTTGGTCACTTGTCACGCCAGCAATTTTAGGGCCAAACAACTTCTGCAATAGATATCTTGTTAAGACCTGCATATTGATAATGGTATATGGTGCATCAGGATCAGGGTAAAAACTGCACATTATAACTTGAAATCGATAAGAAAGATATTGTCAATAATTCTATAGTAGCTTGGAACAGGAAATGTACCCCGAGAATTCCAAAAACAGCTAAATGAATTAGACATGAAGCATAGTTCAATATCTTAGGCAACTCTTGATCGGATTCCTGAAAATGGAGGGAAAAAAAAAAGGTTAGTATAAATATAATGAATTGAAATGTTTTAAATATTCATCTTATAAACTTTCACCAGCAAACATTAAAAAAGTAAGAGACCCAAAACCTACCAAAACAATTGTTAAAGGGAGCTCACGTTTGTAATGTCTTCCGGACCCACTTTCTCATCAAGAGAAACTGGGTTCATGAGCTGACCTGATGCCATTCCATAAGAGACAAAGTTTGATGCTGGAATAGGGGCAATAACTCCTGTTGCTGTGGTGCGGTCATTACTATTAGGCATGTGGAAGCTGCTACTCTCACTGTGCCTTCTGCTATGAAGAGCTCGATCCCCAATGTCTCCTGCCTCAGAAACGCTCTCACTCTCGATATCATCGTCTACATGATGGCTTATGCGCCTTGATAGGGTCAAGGAGTTCCTACTAACTGAAGAACTCCAACTGTCCATCCGCTCCATGAACTGCTCGTGATTGTTTCCTCCTGAATTAACTACAAATGCGCCATAGAAGCCAAGTAAAAATCAGCATGGATATATCCAGCATCCATCACCATAAGTCTTTTTTATTCCTTTGTTCCTTTCCATTTCTTTTTTGACAATTAAGGACGAAGTCAAGATCACATCATTTATTCATTATCATTGATTGACACACTATTCACATCGAAGAAACTAGCAACGCGAAAGCAAAATAACTGCTACCAGCAACTTACAAAGTAATGAAAAAGAAAAGTTCTCAACTAAAGCAATGGTACACTTGCAGGACAGCAAGTCTCCTGTCTCCATATAAGAGTAAAATCAAAAGACAATTCTATCCTCCAAAAAGAGCGAAACATAGCATACTAAAATGAATTGTTTATTAATTATTTGCTAACTATTAAAATGAATTATTAACTCGCTCATTTTAAACATGCAGCTGATAAATCAAACCGCACTAAAATATTTGTTACTGCCATGTTGGAAATGGTAGAAGTCCAAACTTCGAATATTCACGAGTCACCTTGAACATTTTCTTTCTCTTTTCTCTGGTGGCTGTCAAAATAGAATAAAAGATTGACGGGACCATAGCGACTCATGCACCAGCCGTTCATGGGCAATTTCAAATGAACAATAAAGCTAAGAGTAGAACTTTGGTATTACCTTAATACCAATATCCAGATACCTAAGTCTGCTGTGCTGGTATCTGTATATCATCTAAAAAGTAAAAGTCCCAGCGCTCTATGATGTCATCATTTTTCCCGTCCCACTCAAAATCTATAAAAAACCGTCATCACACTATTTCTATTTTTTTGAATAAATTTTATAATCCTGTAACATTCTCTGAAAAATAACCAAAGGTCTCTGGCAAAAACAAAAAAAAAAAACAAAAAAACAAAATGTCATTCATAAATATCTCTGCATGGAACGAAACAGAAGTGTTACATTTAGGTGAATATTAGCTGATATTTCCTTATAGTAAAAATCCAAAAGTAACTTCTCATTAATATATATATATATACACGCACATATGAACACTTACGAGTTCGTAGCTCCCTAGAATTTATCTACTTACGACAATCAAACCGGTGAGAAATATTGAAAGACAACATCAATGAGGAAGTTGAGGATGGGAAGAAGAAAGAGAAGAGGGTTAGGCACGGTACGGTACCTCAAGAAGGACATGGAATCCGACAGCGGAGGCGAACGGTCTCGGAACTCGGCCGAATGCAGGCGATGGGAGGAGACGTTTGAATCTGATGAAAAAGAGAGGAGAGAAGCAGAAGACGAAGAGAGGTGGCTGTGGCGATTTCCTCCTCCCTAGGCTTGGAGTGCATGACTCTTCGTGCTTTTTGCCAAGGGATAAAAGCGGGGCCTGGAAATCTCCACGTCTACCTTTTCCTTCCCATTTGTTAACTTCGCTTTCAATTTTTCTTCGGGCCAAAATGTTTTGTCACTTAAAAAATTTAGTATGACCCAAAAAAAAAAACAAATTAGTCAAGTGAAAGATAGCCTAAAAAGTAAAAATGATTAATTAAATAAGTTGAACCTATTTTTGTTTTTTACAATAGAATAAAACCAAGTTATCTGAATAAAAATAATTTTGGGGAGAATATCAGTAAAGGGTTTAGAAATAATTTAATTTCATAAAAAAACCATTAACACAGTACTCCCTTCAAATTAAAATATGAAGTATTGATAACAAATACATGATTTTTAAAAAATGTTAGTGGAAATATTAATTTAATAAAAAAATTTATATCTTTTTTATTATATCTTTATTAAATACTTTATATAAGTATTTTAATAATAAAATTAAAATTTTGATGTATCATTAAAAATAATAATAAATAAAAACATACGTATGATTGAAAAAAATTATAGTTATTGAATATCTTATATTTTAAATCAAGTAGGGTGTGGGAGATGTCCAAGAAGAAAACAACAGACGAAAGAACACAATAGTAACGAAGGAGAATAAAAAACGAGTGAACGCGAAACGTGCCTCAGTAGAAAGGGGAATAAACGGCGCCAATCAATCACTCAGCCGCATTTGATACGTACTTACGTGGATGGGCCACGGGTCGTAGCCACAGGTGTCTGCATGATGTATGGGATATTTTAATATTAAAAGATAAAAAGAAAATAAAATAAAATATATCAATTAAAAAATAATTATTTATTGTACTCAAAATATCATATTTAATGTATTTAAATAATAAATTAAAATTCAAATAATAATTTATCCAATATTAAAAGTAGTTTTCTCATGTATATTAAAGACAAAATAATTATTTATTTTATTTTAGAGCATGTAATTTCTTCAAACATTTGTATTTTTCTTTGATTAATGTGTAGAAAAAGTTTGAAATCAAATTAAAAAATATAATTTTTACTAATTTTTCCCTCATAAAAAATAAAAAAAATATTTTTTCTTATTCGTAAATCCATCATTGACTGTCTCATGTAAATTATAATTTAAGTAGTAATTTTGTTTTGCAATATCTTATCCTTATCATAAAGGTAACTATTTAAGGGCCTTATGTATACTTCCTTCATTTAAAATATAAAAATATTTTAATTAAATTATTTAACATAGTTATCTATTTTAAATTAACCTTATTCTTTTCATATTTACCCCTATTTAAACACCCGATAATAAATATAAAGTAAACTATCAATAGGAGCACTTTTGAAAAAAAAAACATATAATTATACTTCGAAAGACTAAAAATGCCTTATATTTTTAAACATTCAACTCTTCAAAAAATAGCTTACATTTTTAAACGGAAGGAGTATTAAAGTATTTTTGAATCCTATATTGTTTGCCCATGCATGATCCTAAAAAAAATAAAATGTATACTATAAGAAACAATATACTATAATTTATGTCATAATTGTATTTATAAATTATAATTATAGCCAAAAATAAGAATAAATAAAAATTGTTTTATATTAAATATAATTTTAAATTAAGAAAATAGCATAGTTAATATTATAGTTCTTTCATGTCCTATATATAAGTCATTTAATTTAACCACCTCACTATAATTACGGAGATGAGTTAAATCATTAGTTTTTTGTCTAAAAAGGAAAAAAATTAATTTTTCTTTATTAAATGCATCATATTTAAAAGATAATTTCTCTCTTATATATAATTTTTTTCCTATATTCATAAAAAATATAAATTTTTATTTAGCTTTGTATTTATTCTACTATTTATTATCATTGTTGCATATCAACACTCACATTTTTCATTGCAACTCTCATATTTATTATTTATTTTTTACTTTTAATTTTACTTTTATTTTTAACCAAGGGTCTCATGACTATGTTTTTAATTATGAGCCCCACATTCTTATAATTCTCTCAAAACTTTTTCACTTGCACAAAAATAAAAAATAAAATAAATTTATTAAAAAATATATATTAGACTTTACTATAATAGATTAGGGAAAATCTGAAACAAGGTTCTTTGAAGACAAATAATTACTCTCTCTATTTAAAAATATAAGACATTTTTTGAGGAGTTGGATGTTAAAAAAGTAAGACATTTTTTAGTCTTTTAATGTATAATCATTGCCTTTTTCCAAAAGTGTCCTTATTGATGGTTACTTTATATTTATTATAGGGTAATCAATATAGATAAAAATAAAAAGATAGGGTTAGTTTGAAAGTATGTAAAAATTTTATTAAAAATGAGATTCGATTAAAAATACTTTATATTTTTTTAAGAGAGGAAGTACACTGTAAGACTAAATGATTCTCGATTTGTGCGTGTCATCTTTGCACAAAGGTCATGTTAATCTTTTCTGTATCATTTCAATTTTATCGGATGTCCCCGAAAGGGATTAAGATTAAATGATTTTGATATTAGTTTATAGGACTAAAGTACCTACTTTTATTATGGAAAGATAAAAATATCCTTTATCTGTGTATTACTGACTGAAGGAAACTTACGGAGAGGCGGGCGAATCAAACCAGAAGCAAGAAGAGAATGACAGCCGAAGCTTATGAGCTCTCTCGTTCAATCCCAACGTACTTCGACTTTGGAATCCTCCCCCCATCCCTAACTCGTACGATGTTTATTTACGCATCCCACCTTTTTCATTCAAAAGTGGCTGCAAAATAAGTGGAAGCGAGACTTTCAAGAGGGCCCTTGTTTTTAAAGGCTTTATTATTTAATAAATACCATTCATCTTCTGAGAGATTTCAATTTAAAAGTTAGGGATGGGACTAATTATTAAAATTTTTAAAAAAATTTAAAATTTTAATTCAATTCAAAAAAATTAAAATCAAAATAATTTTAATGATAAAAAAATCAAACCCTTCATTTATTATATAAAATCATTAGTTGTTAATTTTTTTAATTTACTTATTAATTTATCAATATGAGTTGTAAATTGTATCCATTTTGTCAGACAAGCAATAATATCAGTGTAAATTATAATATTTGTCAATAATTTATAATTGATGTTAGTAAATTAATAAGTAAAGCTAGCAATTTAACTACTGCTATTGCTATTTGTGATTAAATAACTAATGTCAAATCTTGTATAATTATTGACATATGAATTCATATAATTTACAACTCATATTAATAAATTAATAAGTAAAATAAAAAAATTAATGACTAATAATTTTGCATAATAAGTGAAGGATAATTTAAATTTTTTACTGTTAAAATTATTTTCACTCTAATTCCTTTGGACTGAGCTAAAGTTTCAAATTTTTTTAAGACCCATCAGTGATTAAGTCCATCCACCATGATCCTTAATTAAAATTCTCCCTTATCTTTACCCCTTCCTACTACTATTAGGGTGCGCCGGGCGTTACGGTCTAGAGCCCAAATTCTCATTCTCACTGTCAATAAAAGCCGAATATGAGAATTAGCTTAAGCTGTCAAATTTAATGGCTGATCTCTTGGAAGAAAACAACAGACAAAACAACAAATTGTAACGGGGAAGAATGTAAAACGAGTGAGGGCGAAGCATTCCTTGGTGGGAAGGGAATGAGACGGTACCACTGCGGGAGTGGTAGCCACAGGTTCCTCATCCCTTGACGAAATGCACTTGCAAATTTTTTACACTAAACTTATCATCCTACTCATTGCAGCTTGATACCTTTATTAGGGCTGCGGGTTGAGGCCCGTGATCGGTAGCCCATGAATAGCGGTGTCCTTAGGAGTTAGGGCTGTCTATTTCCGTCCATTGGTTTAGCCTATTAATTTTAAAAAAATAAATCATTTAATTTTTATAACCTTGACTCAATTATAACTCAATTTTTTAATTTTAATTTATTATAACTCAATCTCTAAAGTTTTGACTCGATTATAAATCAATCCTTAAACTTTACCTTTTACCTCTTGCAATTTAGTCCATGAAGTTTCAATCTCTTAAATATTGATCTCTATATTTTAAAAAATAAAATTATAAATATTAAAAATATTTTAAACTTTTAATAATTTAGATATTAGTAATAAATTTTAAAATATTTTGAATCTTTATAATTTTATTTTTACACTATAGGATCAATTTTTAAGAAGTTGAAACTTCAGATACTTAATTATGAGAAGCAAAGTTTAGAAACTAATAAATAACTATGTCAAAACTTTAAAGATTGAGTTAGAACGACTTAAAATTCAAAAATTGAGTTACAATTAAGTCAAAACTATAAGGATGAAATGATTAATTTTTTCATTAATTTTTATTTGATGGCCTCCCATTGGATGCAAGTTGGTCCTCTATATTCATACTGAATATTTACTTAAACCTTGGATCAATTATTATATATGTTCGGCAGCAGTACTTAGAATTCTTGTTAAGCTAGCCACCTCTAATATGCCTTTCTTTAATATTCTTATAATATTCCAAATTTTTAATTTTATTTTTTTTTAATTATTAATTTTATATAAAATAAGAGATATTTCAATAAACCTCACCCTTAAAAAAAAGGTACAATCTCAGCTTGCCTTTAAATCTAAAGTTAGTTGACTATTAAAAACTTTATTTGATTGACAGATGTACACGTGATATGTTAAGGTGGATAGTTGATTAATAAAAAAAAAAAAAAACCTATGCATCCTCATCCAGTCTACTTATCTTCATGACTTCATCAGCTTTTGCTTCTTATTCATCATTGACCAATTTTGTATATTTTAAAAATTGATCAAGGTAATTATATTTTTAATAATTAAATTTAATATATTTTAAAAATAAAGAAAATAAAATAAAAATAACTTAAAATTGATTCTACTTTTTTAAAAACAAAAAATGAGAACAACTAAATGAAAAACATTTATTCAAACAAATTTTAAAATTTTTCTATTTGTAAAAACACAAAAAATAATTTTAAAAAATGAAAACAAACAAACCCTTACATTCAAAGCAACTAGCAATATACTGTCGATGATGCACAGGATATTCTTAATTTTTATATAAATTACTATTAATATAAAAATTTAAATATTATGCAATGTATGTATGTTGTATGTATTATGTGTGTTTGTGTGTGTATATATATATATAAAAATTAGTAAATAGAATTTAGTACAACTATTGTATAATTGGAATATTAAAACTTATCAACTATCAA